>NC_058136.1:80039470-80055928 GCF_016433145.1 Gracilinanus agilis | reverse complement strand
CTTCTCTCTTTCTCTATGTAGAAAGGCAGTGGGTGAAAAATGCAAGTAACAGGGAATGAAGAACATTAGACAGAGTAGAAGCACACTAGATTAAATCAAAGACTTCCTCAGGTCTTTTCTCTTGCTACATTTCCTCTGTACTTAGGTAAAGGCTTCTCTTCTGGGCTAAAAAGTGATGGTTGCTGAATTCTTCTTTTAACTGTATACATAAAAACCTAACACTGTGAGCATGAGACTTCTGATATGGAAAGGGAAATCAGAACCCTAACCAACTCAGTTTATGGATGGAGAAACTGAGGTTTAGGAAGAGTTAGGTATCCATTGATAGCTGAAGTTCCATGTGATTTGGGTCCTACATATATATTAACTGATCTTTGGGAGGAAATTCTTATATGATGAGGCTCTCTGGGTATATTTGAGTTTCTTCAGTTTAGAGTGGCATTCTAAATGAGTATTGTGCAATTAGAACTTTGAACCCCAATCCTCTATCTCCCAGCATTCCACTTTCCTTCTCATATTATTTCCTTACATTTGGGAGATAAAGATTTTGTGAGACCCCAGCAATCTCTTTTTCCACGAATATGACTATGAAAGCTAGCTTTACAAAGGCATTTCTTTTGGCCTTTCATTTCTTTTGCTTTTAATGATTATTAATAATCTTTATAAAATATAATCCTAGGAGTTATTGGATATTAATTTAAAATTTCCAGTATCATAAGTTTCCTTGATTTCAGTACTCGACATTCTATGGAGCCTTGGGCAAGAATCTGCCCCCAAACTATACCCACACTATAGAGGTTTGGGGCAGTCTTTTTATTTAAAAGTGTCTGACAGAAAGCTGAGTGGAGGCTAAGTGGGCCCTTTTTCCCAGTAGTCCTCCCCTTCTTTTTTGGTGGTTATAGCTTGTCTTCTTTTTAATTTTTAATTTTTTTAGAAAATTTTCCACGGTTATATGATTCATGTTCTTACTTTCCTATTCACTACCACCCCCAATCACCTCCCTCCGTAGCCAATTCGCATTTCCCCTGGTTTTAACATGTGTCATCAATCAAGACTTACTTACATATTATTGATAGTTACATTGGTGGCATTGTTTCAAGTGTACATCCCCAATCATGTCTTCATCAACCCATGTGTTCAAGTACTAGTTTTTCTTTTGTGTTTCCACTTCTGTTGTTCTTTCTCTGAATGTGTGTTGCGTTCATTTCCATACATCCCTCAGAATTATCCTGGGTCATTTCATTGCTGCTACTACAGAAGTCCATTACATTTGTTATTACCATACTGTATCAGTCTCTGTGTAAAATGTTCTCTTGGCTCTGTTCTTTTCATTTTGAATCAATTCCTGGAGGTCATTCCAGTCCATATGGAATTCCTCCAGTTCTTTATTCCTTTGAGCACAGTAGTATTTCATCACCAGCATATACCACAATTTGTTCAGCCAGTTCCCAGCTGAAGGGTGTGTGCTTGTTTTCCAGTTCTGTGCTACCACAAAGAACATGGCTATACATATTTTTATACAAGTATTTTTATCTATGATCTCTTTGGGGTACAAACCCAGCAATGCTATGGCTGGATCGAAGGGCACTCATTCTTATAGCACTCTTTGGGCATAATTCCAAATTGCAATACAGAATGGTTGGATCAGTTCACAACTCCACCAGCAACATATTAATTTCCCAATTTTCAACATCTCTTCCATCATTCATTGCTCTCCCCTTCTCTCATTTTAGCCAATCTGCTAGGTGTAAGGTGATACCTCCGAGTTGTTTTGATTTGCATTTCTCTAATTATTAGAGATTTAAAGCACTTTCTCATGTGCTTATTGAGAGTTTTGATTTCTTTATGTGAAAATTGCCTATTTCATGTCCCTTGCCCATTAACAATTGGGGAATAGCTTGATTTTTTATACAATTGATTTAACAACTTGTATATTTGAGTAATTAAACCCCTGTCAGAGTTTTTTGTTACAAAGATTTTTCCTCAATTTGTTGGTTCCCTTCTGATTTTTGGTTGCATTGTTTTTGTTTGTACAAAAGCTTTTTAATTTAATATGATCAAAATTATTTATTTTACATTTTGTGTTTTTCTCTAACTCTTGCTTGATTTTAACACCTTTCCTTTCCTAGAGATCTGACAGATATACTATTCTGTGTTCACTTAATTTTTTATAGTTTCCTTCTTTATATTCAAGTCATTCATCCATTATGAATTTTTCTTGGTGTAGGGTGTGAGATGTTGATCTAAACCTAATCTCTCCCATATTGTTTTTGTCAAATAGTGGATTTTTGTGCCAAAAGTTGGGCTCTTGGGTTTATCATACACTGTCTTGCTGACGTCACTTACCCAAGTCTATTCCACTGATCCTCTCTTCTGTCTCTTAGCCAGTACCATATTGTTTTAATGACTGCTGCTTTATAATATAGTTTAATATCTGGTACTGCTAGGCCCCATTCCTTCACATTTTTTATTATCTTCCTTGATATACTTAATCTTTTGCTATTCCAAATGAACTTTGTTATAGTTTTTTTTTTCTAATTCAGTTAAAAAGTTTTTTGGTAATTTGATAGGTATGATGCTAAATAGGTAAATTAATTTAGGTAGAATGGTCATTTTTATTATGTTAGCTCATCCTATCCTTGAGCAATCATTGTTTTTCCAATTGTTTAGATCTAGTTTTAATTGTTTGGAAAGTGTTTTGTAGTTTTTTTCATATAATTGCTGTGTTTGTTTTGGTAGATAGATTCCTAAGTATTTTATATTGTCTAGTGTGATTTTAAATGTTGTTTCTCTTTCAAACTCTTGCTGCTGTGATGTGTTGGAAATATATAGAAATTCTGATGATTTATGTGCATTTATTTTGTATCCTGCAACTTTGCTAAAGTTGTTGATTATTTATACCAGCTTCTTAGTTGATTCTCTAGGATTTTTTAAGTATACCATCATATCATCTGCCAAGAGTGATACCTTAGTCTCCTCATTGCCTATTTTGATACCTTCTGTTTCTTTCTTCTCTAATTGCTACTGCTAGTGTTTCTAGTACAATGTTAAATAATAGAGGTGATAATGGGCATCCTTGTTTCACTCCTGATCTCATTGGAAAGGCTTCTAATTTATCCCCATTGCATATGATGCTTATTGATGGTTTTAGATATATACTGTGTAAGAGGGAAATTTTAGATATTTATTTAAAATGTGGTCACCAGGAATCAACAATTCAGATTGATTCCATAATTAAAATAGGCCTATGTCAGGATCATGTTTAAGGTAGTTTATTTACAATTAGGAAGGTAAAAGGTAGGTAAATAGAGTGAGGGAGAGGCTAGTCCAGGCCTGGAGAGACCTGGATGGAGTGAGAGCGTTAAAAGGCTAATTAAACTAGGCTACAAGCCACAAGGCCTAGCAATCAGATAGGCTAGAGCCTACTTAAAGAAGAGTCTTGGAAAAACGCCAAGGTAGGCCAATGAAGTCAGCCTAACTTACCCACATGACAATTCAGAGTAGAAGCATTCTGAGGTCTCCGTCAAGCACCTTCAGCACCAAGTCCAAAGCTGGAACTTCTTCACCAGCTAGTAACTTACATATTTAAAGAAATAGTGTCTCTCCTCATTTCCTGTGGGTCCACCTCTAATTCATGTGGACCAATGGCAGCCTCTACACTGATTTGTATTGTCCAAAGGGCAGTCCCTTGTTCTTGATTTGATACTTATTGTCACATGTGATTAACTTATCTCCCCTCCCCTTTGAGGGAGGTGGGGATGATATAATCTAGATGCCTAGGGTAAGTAGATTTTTTAGTCTGGGCTAGAGCTAATTCCATTTACACAATCCCCTGTGATGATCATATTGGGTGCTTAGTCACCCCAAGTGATCATTTTAAATAATCATCTTATACCCACAAAGGTCTTCTAACTACAATAGTTAGACGTAAGAGGGGAATGGAAGAGAGAGAAAGCAAACCACTGTTTGCTAGGCGCATTGACAAGAAACCAATTGGGGACAGTCACCTATTGGTATAACATGTACATTTAAAGTAGCTGTTCAAAACCCATCAGTCCAATCTGTTGAACTCCAAAGTTCATTCTGGATTGCTCGATGCAACAAACCCATCAATTCAATCAATTGAAACCCAAAGTTCATTCTGGATCTCTTGATTAAATGTAGATTCTTCAGGCATATCTCTGCAAACAGTTCATTTTCTGGATTTAGGAATCAGCAAATTTCTTTTTCTGAGAAATTTTCTCGAACAAAATCAGAAAATTAAATCTTGCATATGACAAAAATACAATTAAATCTTGGATTTTATAAAAATAAAATCCCCTTTGATGTGGGTATTTAAAAAGAAATACCCAGATCAGCTCAAGATATATGGTTGAGTTATGGGGTTGTATGGGTCAATCAAAAAGAAAAAAAAAATAGAAGAAAATCAAATAGAAGAAAATTGAAACTTTGGAAAAGAAAATATTAAAATAAGAATCAAAATATCAAAAGCTATGTATATAAAATTTATGAATGAAAATAAGTTCAAAACAGACCCTTGCATTAGGGTCCAATTACTATAATTTCCATTCTAATAGTTTGTAGGACACAATGCAGTAATACTGCACTGATCCATTTGCAGCCAAGAGTACATGAAGTTGCCATTCTATAAGAGAGAAAAAAGGACCAGATTTATATGCAAGGGAAGTATCTGTCATTCCCTTCATTCTCAGGAATACATCAGGTGAGCCAGATGATAGCCAATCTGCGGTACCTGACTGGCAGTGTAGTTCGGAGAGTCCTATGTCATAACATATGTTAAGAGTTGCAGCTTTGATTCTTACACTAAATTCAAGTCCTTAGTGTTAGACTGGGAGTACTTCAATCCCACCTGTATTTGTATGATCTCTTTGACCTTATGCTCCTTGGCACTTTGCACATGTTTTCATCAAGGATTGGTTGGTCGGTCTCCATGACCTTGTGCTTTTTCAGCGCTATTAACGGCTCTTTTTGTTCCCATATCATGGAATCAGACAGAAGGATTAATCATAGTCCCATAGCATGTAACAATATATGTCAGGTTCCCAAAGTCTAAGGCCTTGTGAGTAAGCAGTAATATTACAGCAAATACATATATATTAAAATTATAGCACTGCAAAAATAGAAAAAAATTAAGTACTTATATGTATTTAAGTACACGAAATGAGAAAAAGAAAAAAATCAATTATTCTATTAAAAGATAATAGGAAAATCAATAAGAAAATTAAAAATAAATACAGGGAGAGAATTAAAACAAACCAATATGATTCTAAAATTAGCATCCATTAGTCTATGAACTGTTATCTCTGATGCGGGTAACAAGAAACAGTCAATTGGGTTCTATAGAAGATGCCCTCTTCACATGTGAGCAATGAATCCAAGAGTCCTTTTCTCCAATTTTTATAGCTGTTGGGGTAGTTAATAAAATTTTGAATGGGCCATCCCATGAAGGCTGGGTTGCCCCAGTGCGCTGGAAGTTCTTTATATACACTTTGTCTCCTGGGTTCAGGTCATGAAGTGAAAAAAGTCTATTGGTCCTGCTTGTACTGCAGTTCCAGATTCATGGAGTTCATGCAGTTTGTGTTGCAATTCCTGTATATAGGAAGCAATAGAAGTATCTCCTCCTAATAGTGATGTATATGCAGGAGAAAAAGGCTTAACCTGTATAGGCGGATGTCCAAAAAGCATCTCATATGGTGAGATGTATAGATCTCCCCTGGGTCTGCTTCTAAGATAAAATAGAGCTAGGGGGAGAATTTCAGGCCATTGTGATCTACAGCAGGAATCCAGTGGCATAACAGGAATTTTGAATTGGGTGAAATTGATAGACAATTTTGATGGAGAATATGATTATGTGACAAATGAAGGGACAGTTTTCACCTTCAAGACAAATCTTCATTCTCCTAACTATCGGCTAATCAATATTGACTTCAAGGATGCAGATGAATCCAAGTGGAAGGTACTTGTTCCTGAACATGAAAATGATGTTCTTGAATGGGTAGCTTGTGTCAGGTCTAACTTTTTGGTGTTGTCCTACCTCCATGATGTAAAAAACATCATTCAGCTGCATGATCTTGCCACTGGTTCCCTCCTCAAGACGTTTCCACTAGAGTTTGGCAACATTGTGGGATAGAGTGGCCAAAAGAAAGACATTGAAATCTTCTATCAGTTTACTTCTTTCTTATCTCCAGGTATTATTTATCACTATGATCTTACCAGAGAAGAGTTAGAGCCCAGAGTTTTCCGAGAGGTGACTGTGAAAGGAATTGATGCTTCTGATTATCAAACCGTTCAGGTGTTCTACCCCAGCAGAAATGGCACAAAGATCCCTGTATTCATTGTCCATAAGAAAGGAATTAAATTAGATGGTTCTCATCCTGCTTTCCTGTATGGCTATGGAGCCTTCAATATATCAATTACACCAAGCTACAGTGTATCCAGGCTTATTTTTGTGAGGCACAGGGTGGTGTGCTAGCAGTAGCTAACATTAGAAAAGGGGGTGAATATGGAGAGACCTGGCACAAAGGTGGTATCCTGGGCAATAAGCAAAACTGTTTCGATGACTTTCAATGTGCTGCTGAGAATCTTATAATAGAAGGTTATACTTCACCAAAGAGATTGACTATTAATAGAGGCCCAAATGGAGGACTTTTAGTGGCTGCTTGTGCAAATCAACACCCTGGCCTCTTTGGTTATGTCATTGCCCAAGTTGGAGTAATGGACATGCTAAAGTTTCATAAGTATACCATTGGCCATGCCTGGACCACTGACTATGGTTGTTCTGATAGGAAAGAACACTTTGAATGGCTTAGCAATTACTCTCAGTTACATAACATCAGGTTACCTGATGGGGATGGAGTCCAGTATCCCTCCATGTTACTTCTCACTGCAGATCATGACGACCACGTGGTACACCTTCACTCCCTGAAGTTCATTGCCACCCTACAGTACGTTATAGGCCGAAGCCGAAAGCAGACCAACCCTCTGCTCATACACATTGATACCAAGGCAGGCCACAGAGCAGGGAAGCCCACTGCGAAAGTGATCAAGGAAGTTTCCAATATGTTTGCACTTATAGCACGGTGCTTAAATATCAATTGGATTGAATAAATGGAATTCCCAGCTCCAATTGTAACCCCCAGATCAACCTCAAGGCCTTTTAACCACCTTTTACACAGAGAAACCAATGGGCATAGAACTTATATTTGAAGAACACTGTTCCTACACATCAAAACCACAATTCATTCTTCCAGTGACCCAAACTGCTATGGGAATTTTACCTTTTTTAGGCTTCTCCTTTTTATCATTCCCTGGAAGTGACTTTTTCTGCAATATTCAGACATACGTTTAAAAAGAGGGGGGGAAAAGCATGTTTGAACAAAAAGCTAACTTGCAGCAAATGCTGTTGTGAATACTTAGATATCCAGAGTTTTAAAGTGATAGTCAAGCTTCCTATAAACCTCTTAATTTTGTTTGCTCCCATAACCGTATACAAGTCCCCTGTAAGTAAACAAAAGAACTGTGATAATACAACAGAATTTCTTTACAACCATAATAAATGTTATTTAAGAAAAAAAAGAAAATGCATGAACTTAAACAAGAAAATAGTGTGGGGATCCATCAAGGACATGATGGTTGACACAGTCATGCAGGAATTATGAAACCTGCGCTGCAGGCTACAGAAGGAGAGTAATGCCACTCAGATTCCCATGTGTAACTCTCTTCTTATCAACATTCCCTATTATTGGAATTAATGTAATCAATATTTCCACTAAGCCTCAGGGAAATACAAAAGAAAATTATAGGCTATTGTGTCATTTGAAATTGTCATAAGCCCTGGAAGACTACAACTCCCAGGAATCTCTCTGCTACAACTTCCCCTGACAACTCCTACTTCCTTTGTGGGAGGTGTCAGGGAAAGTATTAACTAAAGTTTGGCACCTTTTCTCTCTCTCTCTCTCTCTCTACCCTGGACGCTGGCTGAAGCAGCTCTCTGGACCCTGAAAGTTCTGCTCTCTAACCTGAGCCTTCGCTAGCTCTCCACCCTGGAGGATTTGCTCTGGAGCCCAAAGGCTCTCAGACCCTTATCTCTCTCTCGACGCATTTTTCCCTGTCTTCCTACCTCCTAATTTTCCCTAGACCTTCCCTTTAATAACCTAAATAAAACCTAGCTATTCAAAACCCTAAAGTTGCTCTCCAATCATTTATTTGAGCCACTGAAGGGCTCTGATCAATTTCCCCTGCCTGGGGCTGGAGACTGCAACCTTCCTTTCCCTTCCTCTACCTTTCTCTCTCCTTTCTCCCATTCCTCCAATCTTCCTACCTTCCTCCTTTCACTTTTACCACACACTATTATTAGAACCCTACAAACTCCAAGGAAAAACCTAACCTTTATATGTAATAATACAGAAATTCTCCTAATGTCTCCTTATAACAAACCAGCAAGTACTGAGTTCATGTTAAAGATTTTAAAACTCTAACTTAGATACACAAGTGCCTGCAAAAATGGACCAGAACAATCTCCAAATCTCTCCCCCTCCCTCATCCCTGATTTGGTAGTTAAAAATGGATGATAAATGGAGATATTGTCCTTAAAGGCTGGTACATCCCATTCCACTGTCTGGACTGCTTTCTCTACCCCATAGCCAAGGACACAAGTAAAAATTAAAAATATTGGAAGTTACTGGGGAATGAAAAAGTTGTTAGTAACAAGGTTGTTGATAACAAGGCTGGTGAATGGCTTTTTCAATATCTCCAAGAAAAGATGTATGTTGATTATGGAATATCCATACCAACCCTGTATGTAATCTTAAGAAAGAAAAGGTATAAATAAAAGAAATCAGTAGATGGCAGCAGTACAGTGTTTTGAGGAAGATTGGTTTTTGATTAAGTATTAAGGTTGACCTAGCAGGAAGCTTGGAGGATTCTAGGATAGAACGAAGGAGGAGGAAGTGTCTGGGTCCTGAGAGTGGCACTCCATTAGTGGTGGGCAAACTTGCCAGCCCAGGGAGATCTCAGACCCTGCTTCCTGATTATCCTGAGTGGAGGTGGATTTCCAACAACAACAGAACAGCACCAAGAGGAGAAGTTTGGGATCTGGTGGACAGTTTCTCAAGCACACTATTTCTTCTTGGATATCTTGGACCACTGAGAATTTTGGCATCCAATGAGCATCTTTCGAAAACTGTGAGAACCCTCAAAGCCACCCTCAGATCCATAACTGTGCTGATTCAATCCTGGCTGGTACCAGGATTGATTCAGCCTCCTAGAGACTCCACTGTTCCTTGGGCCCTGCCTGCTGGATCACTTAGATTAGAGTAGAATAAGTCCTCCCCTTGCCCTGTGGTTTTATCCTTTAGGTTTTAAGTATAGAAATCCCTATCCCACCTCTATTTAAGTTAAATATAATTAAACCCTGTTAAAACCTTTTACCTTGCCTGTTGGATTCAAAGCCTCTGGCCCAGGGGTGGTAGTTGATCAACAGCCATTTTATAAGTTAGCAGCAGCATAGCTGTCCTATGGTCTTCCTAACCTAGTCTGGTCTCTCCTATAACTCAGTGTGTAAACCCACAATCATTTAGATTTATTGTAATATCCCTAGTACCTCCATTATCATTTCTACAATAGCCTCTGTGAAAACTATCTGACTCTTTGGCTGAGCTCATTCAACTGTGCCAACACTGCCTAGCCCCCAAGAACCCTGTCTGGCTAAAGCAGGACTTTCACAAAATAGTGTCTTGAAAGTCAAAATTGACCACCTTGAAAATGAGGTAAAAAGAAGTGAAAGATAAAGTACAAAGAAAATCAGACCAGAAAGAGAAGGATGACCAAAAAGCCAGGAATAAAATTCAATCTTTCAAAATTAGAATTCAAGAAATAGAAGCAAATGACTTCACAAGGCAGCAAAAATCTACAAAACAAAATCAAAAGAATGAAAAAATTGAGAAGAATAGGAAACACCTCAGTGACAAAACCTCAGATCTGGAAAACAGATTCAGGAGAGACAATTTGAGAATTATTGTTCTACCAGAAGATCATTACAAAAGGAGAAGCCTGGACAACATCCTACAGGAATTATCCAAGAAAACTGCAGTGACTTTCTCCAACAAAAGGGGAAAGTGGAGATTGAAAGAATCCACAGATCACCTCCTACATTTAATCCCAAAGTGACAATGCCCAGGAATGTTATAGCTAAATTCGAGAACTACCAAACCAAGGAAAAATTATTACAAGATGCTAAGAAGAAGTCATTCAGATATCAGGGAACCACAGTTAGGATAACACAGAATATTGCTGTATCTACACTGAAGGACCATAAGGCATGGAATATGATATTCTGCAAAGCAAGGGAATTAGGCCTACAACTGAGAATCAACTACTCAGCAAAACTGACTATAATTCTTGCAGAGGAAAATATGGTAATTTCATAAAAGAGAAGACTTCCAAATATTTATAAAAAATATGAGATTTAAGAGAATTACCAAAATGTAACTAAAAGAGGGGGAATAAAACCAAAAAACAAAACTTTCTTTAAAGAACCAAATAAGTTCAAATTATTTGTATTCCCATAAGAAAAAATGATATTTGTAACTCTTAAGAATTTTATCATCATCACGACAGTTAGAAAAAGTATACTTAGAGGGAACAGTGACAAATATTCTATCTATTCCATGTGTTCCATCTATTGTTATCTGTTCTGTCAGCTCACTCTCCTCCATCTCTGTGTTCTACCTCTTCTAAAGGTTCTTCCAATTCTATACATGTCTTTAGTATCTATATTTCTATGTGTTTACTCTTTTCTAAACATTCTATATGTTCTATGTGCTCTCTCTGTTCCATGTGATCTATATCTTCTATCTATTCTCTATAACTGTTCATTTACCTCTTGTATGTGTGTTCTATGTGATGTATGGGTTCTTTCTACTCTATGTATTATCTATTATCTGTTCTGAGAGCTATTTTCCATCTGTGTTATATGATCTATCTTTAGTATCTATCTCTTCTCTTAACTCTCTCTCTTCCATCTGTTCTATGTGTCCTATATGTACTATCTATCCATCTTCATATTCTTTCTGGTCCATCTAGTCTATCTACTCTGTGAGATCTCTCCCTTCCATCTCTGTGTTCTATGTCTTCTATCCATTCTTCCTATTCTATCCACCTATATTCAGTATCTATATTTCTATCTGTTCTCTCTGTTCTAAACATCCTACACATTCCATTTATTCTATGTGCTCTCTCTGTTCCATGTGCTCTACATCATCCATCTATTCTCTAAAACTGTTAATTTACCATTTGTATCTGTGTTCTATCTGATTCATGGGTTCTTTCTACTTTGTGTGTTATTTATTCCGTCTGTTCTGTGACATATCTTCCGTCTGTGTTCGATCATCTATCTTTGCTATCTATATGTTCTATGAGTTCTATCTTTTCCATCTATTCTATCTGTTCTATTTCTTCTATCTGTTGTGTTCTATCTATCCTTCCTTTTTAAGGTGCTGTACCTCTTCATTCTATTCTAACTTGTTCCAGGTAGTCATCTCTTTTGTATCTGGATGTTCTGCCTGATATCTTCTATTTATTCTAACTTCTAGTCATCTATATTTTTATCTGCCTATTCTGATATATGTTCTAGTTTATGTATTCGAATCTATATATCTATGAATTCTATGTGTTCTCTCAGCTCTCTCTCTCTCTTCCATCTATTCAATGTGTTCTTTGTGGAGTATCTGTCCATCTTTATAGTCTGCTTATTCCATCTAGTCTCTTTGCTCTGTGAGCCCACTCTCTAATATCTGTTTTTTCTCTACTATAGGTTCTTCCTATTCTTTCCATCTATTTTTAGTATTAATATGTTCTTTGTGATCTCTCTGTCCAAACCAGTCTACATGTTCTGTGTTATGTCTAATTTATCTATCATATGACCTCTGTCTTTCCCATCTATTCTATATGTCCAGTCTTCTATCTGTTCTGTCTTCTGTTCTGTGTTCTCTCTGTTTGATGTTCTTCTTCCTCTGCCATCTATTCTGTTATATCTTTGCATGTGTTAAATTCTCTGTGTTTTATTTATCCATTCTACATGTTCTATCTATTCTATGTGTTGTACCTGTTCCATTTAGTCTACTGGTTCTGTGTTGTACCTCTTCCATTAATTCTAACTCTTCTATCTTTTATTTCTCTGTTTCATCTATTCTTTGAATTCTATCTCTTCTATCTATTCCATGTGCTCCATCTATTTTTATCTGTTCTGTGAGCTCACTCTCTTCCATTTCTGTGTTCTACCTGTTTTATGGGTTCTTCCTATTCTATCCATCTGTCTTTGTATCTATATTTCTATTTGATCTCTCTTCTAACCATTCTACATATTCTATCTATTCTATGTGCTCTCTCTATTCTATGTGCTCTTCATCTTCCATTTATTCTCTATAACTGTTTATCTTCATTTTGTATCTGTGTTCTATCTAATTTATGGGTTCTTTCTACTCTGAGTGTTATCTATTCCATTATCTATTCCAGTGTCCTGTTATCTTCCTTCCATCTCTGTTCTCTCATCTGTCTTTACTATTTATATATTCTTTGAGCTCTATCTTTTCCATCTATTCTATATTTCCAGTCTTCTATCTAGCCTTCCTTTTAAATGTGCTCTACCTATTCATTCTATTCCAACTTCTTCTAGCTATTCATCTCTTTTGTATCTAGTTGTTCCATCTGATCTCTTCTATGTATTCTAACTTCTATTCATCTATCTTTTTATGTACGTATTCTGATCTTTGTTCTAGTCTATTATCCTTATGTATACATCTATGCATTTTCTCTGTTCTATGAGCTTTCTCTCTTCCATCTCTTCTGTTTTCTGTTTTCTTTGTTCTATCCATCTATTTTTAAATATATATTCTATATGTTCTACTATTCTTTGTGTTCAAACTATCCGTTATTCATGTTCTATCCATTAAGTGTATTCTATCTGTTCCATGACCCCACCTCTTCATCTATTCTATCTGTAATGTGTTCTATTTTTCTCCATGCTCTACCTCTTCCATCTATTCATTTATTTCTGTATCTCTGCGTTCTATCTATAAATATTCTATCTATTCTGTTTTCCATGTGTTTTATCTATTCTTTTGTTTTTCTATGCATTCTTTCTGTTCTATGTGCTCTGCCTCTTCCATTTACTCTTTTATATCCATCTATCTTTTTTATCTATATGTTCTATCTGACCTCTGTGTCCTATCCATACTAAGTATTCTTTCTATTTTATGTGTTTATTCTTTCCATTCTACCTGTTCTATCTAGTCTTGGTATTCCATTTTTTACCTATCATTTATGTCCTATCTGTTCCATCTATTCTGTTTTGTGTTCTATCTGTTCTATGTCTAGATTATCTTTGTGTTCTATCCATTCTGTGTTCTATTTTTCCCAACAGTCCATGTATTTGTCATGTTCTGTGTGTTCTCTCTGTTCTCTATCTTTTCATCTATTCTGTTTTATGTTGTATTTGTTCAACCTATATATCTATGTATTCTAATCATTCTGAATCTTCTACCCATTCCATCTCTTCTAACTGTTCTATCAACCTACATATTCTATTTGTTCTATGTTCTATCTATTCTGCTATGTCTGTTCTATGAGCTCCATCTATTCTATCTGTTCTTTGTCTTCTATCTATCCATTCCTTATGTTCTAATATTAATGTTCTATTTGTTCTGTCTGTCCATCTATTTATCCATGTGTTACATCTACCCATTTATATGTACTATCTATTCTATGTTCTCCTTGTTGTACACATTTTTTCTATTTCTTCCATCTCTTCTATTTCTCTCTTCTATGTGTTCTGTTATATGCCTTCTGTTTTATCTATCTTTTATTTCTATGTTTTCAATTTCTTCTATCTATTCATCTATGTTTTCTGTCTGTTCTGTGTTCTCTCTCTTCCAACTACCTATTCTGTCTGTTCAATGTGTTCTATCTGACCTATTTATTATCTATCTGTTCTATCCATCCACCCATTCTGTATTCTCTCTCCTTCATGGGTTCTCTCTTCTGACTCTCCATCTATTCAATGTTTCTAACTATATACCTATTTTAATTGTTCTGTTCTATGTGTTTCCGATATCCATTCAATCAGTCCATCTATGCAGTCTATATACCCATCTATTCCATTTGTTCTATTTATCTGTTCTATGTTTTATCCATCCATCTCTTCTATCAATGTATTCTATCTAATCTATCTGTTTCATCTATCCATATCTATCTATGTATACCTTCTACTGTTCGGCGTATTCTCCTTATTCATCTACTGTAGCTGTTCTGTGTCCTATCTCCCATTTATCTACCCTACATTTCCTCTTTTGTGAACTCTCTAATCTATCTGTTCTATCTATTCATCTATTTTTGTGTTCTATCTTGTGGTATTCTGGCTTTTAATCTACTCTGTTAGATAGAACACATACATGGATAGGTAGAACATACAGATAATCTAGAACAAAGAATAAAGATGATTAGATGGAACAAATAAAATATAATAATACCTGAAGATCTTTGTCCCAGAATTATTATAACCCTAAAAAGTTGTTTCTTCTCTGTCCTCTTCTCTCCTTCTTCCCTCTCCCTCACTTTTCCCACTTTAAGAAATAACAACAAGTAAAGTTTACTTAACATCTCAACATTTCCAAAGCATTTTATCAATCCCTCATTTGACCCTCAGCTCTAGGTAGGCACTATTATTATCTTCAATTTACAGATGAGGAAACTGGGATCAACCCGTACAAAGTGGAAGAAAGGAGAAACGGAAGGAAGCTGGAACTTGAGTCTAGCAAGGGAAGTACTGGATCAGACAAAGGCAAATTGGAGTTTTTAATGACAAACAGAACAATGGGTAGTTGACATAATAGGGGGTCACTGAAGGTTCTTTAGGGGGAGAATGGCATGGTCAGCTGTGAGTTTTAGAAACAGCTGGGTGGCTCAGTGGATTGTGTAAGTGTTAAAATTAATAGTTTGGCTAAATATGTAAAAATTATTAATCTTATATTCATAAAGTAAGGAAATACAAAAGGGTAGAAAAGAAATTAACCTCTCTAAATAAATACTCTTCCTGTTCAGGACTTGTTCACCTTCAATTAGAATTAAGCTATCTCCAGAAGACAGGAAGGGAAAACCAGTTATCCACTCACCCAAAACAATGACTGGACCTGAAGGTGACTCCTGAGGCTGACTTTTTTCTTTGAGCCAACCTTCTTCTTGAAGTCAACTTCCTTCATAGAGTGACTATTCTCTTCTTGGTGTTCACTCTCTTTTTCTTGGATTGACTCTCTTCTTGGAGTTCACTCTCTCCTAGCCTCCTTCACCAGACTGACTGCTTTTATAGTGGTTTCCTATCCCTGCCCCTTTTCATGGGGGTCAATCATAGTTTCCAAATTCTCTGAGTTGTCCACTTTGGATTCACACCTTTCTGAATGTGTGAACTCTTCCTCTTACCTAGCTTCAAGTAAAATGTGAACTCAGTAAGTGGTTTTCAAGCTTCTCCCACCTAGTTCAAACTTGTGCTGATTGGAAGTTATTGTCAGTCAAAGTTTTAACTCCAACTTGGCAAAAAGAAGAAAGGATTCCCTTTTCACAAGTGTGAACTCAGAGAGAACCAAGAATTCCCTTTTACAATTGGGAGCTAGCAAGGAGATAGGAGGTCCTGGGTTACAATCTTGCCTCAGACACTTCCTAGCTGGCTGGCCCTGGGCCAGTTACTTCCCCAACTGGGGCCTCAGTATTCTTCTCTGTAAAAACAGGTTCAAGGGCCTTGGAGCTTTAATGGTATCTTCGTGTCACTATCAAAATATATCAAAGTTCCACAAATCTTAGGCAGATTATTTAAGAGATTATAATGCAACGGTCCCAAGGCAACTGAGTTCTAAATAACAGAAGCCCCTATTTTTATAGGTTGGAAATGGGCTTCCTCCCACCCCCAATTCCTGCAACCCAGTGAGGAAGTACAATCTAGGATCTGGATACTTAAAACTCACAGATGAAGAGAATGAGCTTAAGAAAAGAAAAGTGGGCTCTCTGGTACAGTGGAAAAAGCACTGAACTTGGAAGCAGTAAGACCTGAGTATAAACCCATCCTAAGATACTTGGTAGCAGTGTGACCCTGAGCAAGTAACTTCACTTAGGTCTCCTTCAGTTTCTTCAACTGTAAAATGAGGATAAAGTACCACCTGCCTGCCAGGGCTGTGGTGAGGATTGAAGGAGAAACATAATTGTGAAGTACTTAGCCCAATAATGCCTGGCACATAATAGGTACTTTAAAATCCTTCATTCTTTCTTTCCTTTCTTTCATTCTTCCCTTCCTTTAATTCTTTCTTTTTCTTCCTTCCTTCCATTTTCATCCTTTCCTTCTCTTCCTTTTTCTTTCTTTTCCTTCCTTCATTCCTTTTTTTCTTTTTGTTCCCT
>NC_058136.1:80005924-80039206 GCF_016433145.1 Gracilinanus agilis | reverse complement strand
CTCCCTTCTTTCCCCTTCCTTCCTTCTTCCCTCTTCTTCCTTCCCTTTCTTCCTTCCTTCCTTTCTTCCTTCCTTCCTTCTCTCCTTCCCTCCCGCCCTCCCTCCCTCCTTCCTTCCTTCCTCTTTTCATTCCTCCTTTTATTCCTTCCTTCCTTCCTCTTTTCATTCCTCCTTTTATTCCTTCCTTCTTTCCTTTTCATTCCTCAGGATCACATAGCCAATCAAATCCAGAGTCAAGATTTAAGCTCAAGGACCTTCATCAAGTGTCCTTTTCCAGTAATAATAAAAATAAAAATGAACACCAAAAATACTTCAAGGAACTATAATTCCATCATTTCTGGATAGCTCAGTTGCCTGGGTCCTACTACCCAAACGAACTCAGCAAGCATTTGTTAACTAATGTATGCCAAGTCCTGTCCTAGACACTGAGTATAGATACAAAGAAACCAAGCACAACCACCCCTGCCCTCAAGGAGCTTACATTCTATCAAGGAAGTCAACCAGGAAACACCAATTTAGATATAAAATAGGAGTAAAGTAAACATAACATTCACTGGGGTCAAGGAAAATCAAGCCATGGTCAAACTTGGGATGAGTCACTCAGAACTCAGCTGACCCAGTCGTTGGACAACAGACATTCAGCCCTTACGTGGGGTCACACGAAACCTTTCTTGCCAGCTTGGTGGGGCCTAACAAAACTTCTAATCTCTAGACCTAGCTGCTAATTCCCCAGAATCACTACCCACCCAAGATACACTAATATTAAGTCATTAATAAAAGGAGAGACAAACAATATGATGTATTGGGTGGTACAAGAAAGGAGAGTTAAGCCTTGAAGTCAGGAAGACCTGAGTTCAAGTCTTGCCTTTGTATGAGTTTGGGTACTTCTTGGGCTGCCCTTTAAGGCATAGGGGGGTTAGATGGAATTTGATATCCTAATGGATCTAGCTACTCTTCCCTCTCAGGATTAATTCCACTGAGAGTAATGTTTAAGTATTTCCTTTTAAGATCTCTTCCTCTCTTTCTTATAATAGTATTCATTCCCTCCACTTCCTATGCCCTCTTTGTGTGGTATAGATTACCCTATTTTTCTTATTCCTTCAAGATACTCTTGGTGTCATCTTCCATTCACCCACACACACCTTTTCCTCCATATCATCTTAGTCAATTTAGTAGTCCAATTTCTCCTTATTAGTACTTCTTTTAATTACTATAATAATGAGTATATTTTTTAGAATTACACAAAATATTTCTCCATATAGAAATACAAATAATTTGATCTTATTGAAGCCCTTGAAGAAGCCAATTTAAAGATCAGAGTTTTCTTTCTCTTTCTTATTTACCTTTTCATGTTTCTCTTGGTTTTTGTGGTTGAATATCAAACTTTCCATTTAGTTCTGGTCTTTTCTGTGCAAATACTTGGAAATCTTCTCTCTTGTTGAATGCCCATATTTTCCCCTGGAAGTATGTAATCAGTTTTGATGGGTATGTGATCCTTGGTTGTAGATATAATTCTCCTGCCTTTCTGAATATTAATCATGTTCCAAGATTTGAGGTCTTGTAGTGTGGAGGCTGCCAGATCCTGTGTAATCCTGATTAGTGTTCCTTGATATCTGAATTGTCTCTTTCTTGCTTCTTGTAATACATTCTGCTTAAGTTGGAAGCTTTTGAATTTGGCTATTACATTCCTGGGGGTGGTCTTCTGAGGATTTAGTGTAGAGGGTGATCTATGGAACCTTTCAATGTCTATTTTGCCTTCTTACTCAAGAACATTGGAGCAGTTTTGTTAGATAATTTATTGTAATACACTATCTAGGTTTCTATTATTTGGAAGATCAATAATTCTCATCTTGTCTCACCTAGACCTGTTTTCTTGGTCTATTAACTTTTCACTGAGATATTTCATGTTTCCTTCTATTTTCTCAGTCTTTTGATTTTGCTTTATTAATTCTTGTTGTCTTGTGAGATCATTGGCTTCCAATTGCCCAATTCCAGCCTTTAGAGACTGGTTTCTGCTATAATATTTTGCTTTTTCTTTTCAGTCTGGTCTATATGTTTCTTCAGGGCTTCCAGCTGATCATTTCTGGTCTTCAATTTGCTCATCAATTTGTTTAATTTCTGAGCCTCACTTTCCAATTGTGAAATTCTGACTTTTATCTTGTTATTTTCTTGGCAGATCTCTTCCATCTTTCTCATTATCTCAGATTTGAACTCTTCAAGATATTGTGTCCCATTTTCATTTGGGGGGGAAGGTTTGGATGTCTTTAATTGTTTCTACTCCTCTGTTTTCCAGTTTTTTTCTCTGCAGAAGTTATCAAGTGTTATAGTTTTTTTCATGTTTTTCTTGTTTGTTTCTTGGGCCTCGTTTGGCATCATTATGGTTATCTGCCAGAAGTCTGAGTAAGGCAACCTGATTCTCTTTATATGGAGTTAGGGAGAAGTTTTTGGCTGTGGCTACTTTTTGAGTTTCCTGGCTTCTCTGGTGATCCTCCTGGGGTCTTTGGTCTACTTGTTTACAGGGTCAAGCCCCTTTGTTCCTAGCCAGCTGCACAGAGCCTGGAACTTGTCCCACACTTGCTCCACTATCTGAGGTTTCCCCCTGAGTCTGAGCAAGTTGGACACTGTTGCCTCTCTCAACCCCACCCCTGCATCCAAGGTCTGAGTTTTCCAGCCTCCTGGGGTCTCAGGTCTTACTGCTCTCAGGGGCAAGCTCCTAGTGGTGCCAGTTAGCTGCAAAGGAGCTAGATATTGTGTCCCCACTCACTCTAACTCTGGAGCATAGCCTTTGACTCTGGTACTCTACGTGGGGTGGGGGAGTGTTGAATCTCTCACTTTTGGATGGGATCTATTTCCCAAGCCCTACATACCTTTGATACTGTGACCTATTATGGGGTCCCATCTTCTGGATTTTTTTTGTCCTTTGGAGGTACACTATATCAGTTGATAAAGACAGAAATTTGCCCTGCTTCTACTCAGTCACCATCTTAACTGGAAGTTTTCTATGACACAAATATGGTACTGATCCCAAAGCCAGGTAGGTTAAAAACAGAGAAAGAAAACTACAGACCAATCTCCCTAATAAACATTGATACAAAAATCATAAACAGAATACTAGCTAAAAGATTCCAGCAAGTGATCACGGGTGTTTTTCATTATGATCAGGTGCGATTTATACCAGGAATGCCAGGATGTTTCAAAATTAGGAAAACCATCTAGATAATTGACCTTATCAACAAGGAAACCAGCAAAAACCACATGATTATCTCAATAGATGCTGAAAAAGCTTTTGACAAAATACAACGATTCCTGCTGAAAATACTAGAAAGTTTAGGAATAGAAGGGCATTTCCTAAATATAATAAATAAAACCATCAACAAAAATCATCTGCAATGGGGATAAATTAGAAGCATTCCCAATAAGATCAGGAGTGGAACAAGGATTCACGTTGTCACCTCTATTATTTAACATTGTACTAGAAACTCTAGCAGTAGTAAATAGAGAAGAAAAAGAAATTAAAGGCATTAAAATAGGTAATGAGGAGACCAAGCTATCACTCTTTGCAGATAATATGGTGGTCTACTTAAAAAGTCCCAAAAATTCAACTAAAAAGTTACTGAAAATAATCAACAGCTTTAGTAAAGTTGTAGGATACAAAATAAATGCACATAAATCAACAGCATTTCTATGTATTTCCAACACATTGTAACAGGAGGATTTAGAAAGAGAAATTCCATTTAAAATCACCCTAGACAATACAAAATACTTAGGAATCTATCTGCTAAGACAAACAGAGGAATTATATGAACACATCTACAAAACCTTTTCCACCCACTTAAAACTAGATCTAAACAACTGGAAAAACATTCATTGCTCATGGTTAGGATGAGCTAACATTATAAAAATGACCATCCTACCCAAATTAATTTACCTATCTAGTTCTATTCCTATTAAACTACCAAAAAACTTTTTTACTGAATTAGAAAAATATAACAAAGTTCATTTGGAAGAACAAAAGACCAAGAATATCAAGGGAAATAATGAAAAAAATATAAAGGAAGGTGGCCTAGCAGGACTAGATCTTAAGCTGTACTATAAAGCAGTAGTCATCAAAACAATATGGTAACAGAGAAGAGACAGAAAGGAGGATCAGTGAAAGAGACTAGGGGTAAGCGACCTCAGCAAGACAGTTTTCAATAAACCTAAAAAAACGAGCTTTGTGGACAAAAACCCGCTATTTAAGAAAAAATTCTGGGAAAATTGGAAAATAATATGGGAGAGATTGGGCCTAGATCAACATCTCACACCCTCTATGAAGATAAACTCAGAATGGGTGAATGATTTGCATATAAAGAAAGAAACTATAGGTAAATTGGGTGCGCACAGAATAGTATACTTGTCAGATCTATGGGAAGGGAAAATTTTTAAAATTAAGCAAGAGTTAGAAAAAAATCACAAAATGTAAATTAAATAATTTTGACTACATTAAGCTAAAAAGTTTTTGTATAGATAAAACCAATACTACAAAAATTAGAAGGGAAACAAACTATTGGGAAAAAAGCTTTATAACAAAAATCTTAGATAAAGGTCTAATCACTCAAATGTACAAAAAAATCAAGCCATCTTCCAATTGATAAATGGGCAAGGGACATGAATAGGCAATTCTCAGGGAGCTTCAGTTGGTCTTTTAGTTCTGGCAAACAATTTAAAATTAAGCAAGAAAAGCACCAAATTGTCCATACCCTTTGAGCCCTATTATTGATTTTATATACCAATAAAAGAAATGAGAGAAAGATCCCACACATACCAAGAATAATCTTTTCTCATTGCAAAAAAGTTAGAAACAAATGATATGCCAATCAAATAGAGAATGGCTGAACAAATTGTTATTCATGAACATAATGAAATATTACTGCATTATGAGGAATTCAAAGAAACTTGAGAGGACTGATGAAATGATGTTGCCTAAATTAAGCATAAATTGGAAAATAATTCAAAATGTCTACTGATAATATAAGTCACCATTGGTGAAGATTTTCAAATTCACCTGCCCAGAGGTCAACTTCAAGCTGGCTGTGAGGCTGGACCCACCCATAACTCCCACACCCCCAACTGTCAGAGGGAGCATGGAGGAAGTGTTTGCTTTAGCTGGTGAACAGGGGGCATGCAAAAATGTTCTCCAGTGCTGGGAAGCCGGGGTACACAACAGCTCCCCGTACTGGGGGGGCCTATGTGCCAATGCTTTGGCCAATGCTGATATAAGTTGTCAGCATGAAAAGGCAATGAGACATGGGTCAAATCCCTGCCTCTGATAACAAATATTAAATGACAAAAATGAAAAGTGGCCTGTATTATTATGTAAAGCTGCAGATCCAGATAAACTTTTAATTAAATGATATGGGTAAAATTAAAATATACTTTCCAAAAGTCACAGCAGCAATAGCTTGCAATAAGCCAAAAGATGCACTGGAATACAAGATGATCAGCTATTTATATAATACAAAATAATGTTGGAATACATGGTACTCCTGCCAACTTTTATTGCCTTCATGAGGAAATATTTAAGTCATTCTTTCACTCAGTTACAATTCCCTTACTTCATTTTATTAATTACATTTTAACTGGAAAATGAAACATTAGGGAAGGAGAATTTTAATTTGCACAGAACAGCCAAAGAATGTCAAAAACAATGAATTTCTATTACATATAGATTTTCCATCCCAGATATTGTGCTTTAGTAATCAATATTTTCTTAACCTAGATTCTCTGTTATTATTAAATCATAACTATGCAAGAATCACATGTGAAATAGCACCATTTGAATTCATATTTTGAACAATTGGAATTTCCTCCTTGTAGTACAAAGAGAGGGGGGGTCATAAAACAAGACCTGACAATAACCCAATGTAAAAGGAACCTCAATCCCAATACAAAATTATTTCAGGCAAAGTTGTCCATAGTGGAAATCATTACCACTGGAGGATATTAGGTAACATGCAGTGTATGTACATGATTTGAAACAGAAAGAAGTAAGAATGGCTAGGCAATCTGATAATGATAAAGATGAGATAATAGCAGATTTAAAGTGCCAATTAAAGCAGACCAGCTGTGAGAAAGAAATTGAGGAGGTAAAGAATTTTGCTCTCCAAACAAGTAGAAATCAATTTATACAACCTGCTAAGAGCATCCCAAAATCAAAATCATTACCCCATTGTTATTTGTGTGGGAGGATCTGGCATGTCATTCGTGTTTGTAGATTTAAGCAACAAATAGATTTTTCAAAACCCAATAATCAAAGAGATAATAGAAAGACATTTTATAATTCAAAATGGGCTAGGAATAATGAATCTAAAAGGCATGCTGAAGATAAACATGAGGGTGCTTGCTGCAATCATATATGTAAAAAGTACAATCACCTTCGTTAGATCATATGGAGAGATATATACAAATGGGAACAAACCCGAAAAAAATCATTATGAATCGAGATTCTAGATTTAAAACCTATCAATCAATGGAATTTGGGTGTGTCAGAGTCTAATAGAAATGAGGAAAACAAAGTGAGAAATCTGGGAAAAATAGAGCAAGTGTCTAAAGTAATTTACACAGAGGATACACATAGGTCTGTGGTAGATAATGAGTAATGGGAAGAGATAATGCAAATGCGCAAAGAAATTTTTGGCATTAATAAGGATGATTATATAAGGGATCAGCTTTCTCATTCCATATCACACACACTGGGTGGGAAGCATGAATCAGACCATTGCAAAGACTCACATCACGAGATTTTGCAAATTGGTTTAGAGTCATCAAAAACTCAAATTCCTCTTTTTATTCCACGTATAAAGCAAAGGGGCAACTTGGATAAAGAACATTATGGCGAGGATTTGCAAAGTTTCCAGAAAGGAACACTTTCAGTAACCTCAGGGGAATTAGGTGCAACAATTCTTTCCCAGTCAATTGCTTTAGACACAATATCACAGTTAGAGGTTGAAGAGCAAAAAAGTCTAGATGTTGGCAAGAACTTGATTTTAAAGAAATGACCCACTGATTTAAAAGATGATAGCAGCTGGGTAGGAAATGCAAAATCCACCTTTCTCAACCCTTTAGCTACAGAATTTCATCCTAAACTTTGGGGAAGAGATAGGGAACAGTTGTCTTCTCCTGCAATCAGTGTGACTAAGCATAACATCAATGAGACTGTTTCTGTGATTGATAAGAAAAATCATCTGATGTCAGTCACAAAAACAGTAGGGTAAAATAGGGAACATCAGTCAGCTTTTGAATCAGTAGTTGTACCTGAAGTGTTGAAGGGAACACAATCTATTATCATACATTCCCAGATACTACTGAAAGGAAGATTGCTGATTTGAGGCTTGACAGTACTTTAAATAGCAGAGTGGAAGGTAAATCAAATCAAACCTCCATTTCTGAAGCCTTTAATGAAAGCCAACATGGAATTGGCAATAATGACGATGACTTACAAGCTTTCATTGAGAGTATGCTCTTTAAGCCTGCTTTCTGTAATCCTGATTCTAAACTGAACTTGCCTAATGGTGCTATAGGAAGTTTGGGTTTAAAGACAAAAGACCATACTCAACACAGAATCAATGATAAGTGTACACAGAATACTGAGCATTCTTTATTACCCTTAGTGCCAGTGAAGTCCAATGACAGTGGAGAACCCTTAGTTACTCTAGAAATCGGGGGTGGGGAGAGGTACACTATGAGGGACTACTTGTTCTGTACTACAAGAACCACCTGAAGGATGTCAATTTCAAGACAGTTTAAGAGTAAGAGGAGCTTCTGGGGTAGCAAAACAAGTCCTGAAGCTAAAGGTTAAAATGATAAAATTTGGACCTCTGTCTCTTGAACACACCTTCCTATTGATGCCATCATGTCCTTCAAACCTAGTGGGAAGAAATCTTCTATGCAAATTGGCCGCAACCATCCAATGTAAACTGGATGGACAAATTTATTTACACCTACCCAAGAGATTGCTGAAACACCATCCCATTTTATTTTTAGACACATATAATGAGGAACCATCATACCAATCAAAGGATAACATCTATGAGGTTCCAGATGATATTCCAGATTATGTGTGGGTTAAAAATTCAAACGAGGTGGGCAGGATATTGTAAGTGGAACCAGTAAAGATAGAGGTGAAAGAAGGCTTACCTCCAAGAATTCCTCAGTTCAAACTTAGTCAAGAAGCAAAAGAAGGAGTGAAACCCATTATAGAGAGTTTATTGAAACAGGATATATTAAAATATGAATTTTCACAATACAATACACCAATCATGCCAATAAAAAAAGCAAAATTATCTCCTGATGGGAAGACTCAATGGTGTTTAGTTCAAGATCTCAGAGCAATAAATGACTATGTGCAAAAGACCTATGCCATGGTACCAAGTCCATCACAAGTCATTGCAGCCATTCCACCTGAAGCTGCTTGGTTTACTCTTCTGGACCTGAGCTCTGCTACTTCTCTGTTCCCCTGCACAGAGACAGCCAGAAGCTGTTCGCTTTCTCATGGGTGTGTAAATCTGCCTTTTGGACTCATTTGCCACAGGGGTTTGCAGATTCAGCTTCAGTCTTCTGCCAAATTCTGCAGAGAGACCTTGAGTCAATAACATTCCTTGACAGCAAAATGGTACATTATGTTGATGACATCCTGCTAATGTCACCATCTGCTAAAGTCTGTTACACTGATAGCGCACACTTAATCATAGAGCTAGGCAAAAGGGGCCATGAAATTTCCAAATCGAAACTTCAATTCGAGAAGGAAAAAGAAAATTATTAAAGATTCATCCTAGAGAAAGGCTCCAGAAGAATTTCCTAAAAGAAAACACAAGATATACAAAATTTGAGTTCGCCTAAGACCAAGAAGCAACTCAGGGCAATCATAGGAATAATAAGCTTCTGTAGAAACTGGATTCCAGGTTATGCTCACATCGCAAGACCTCTGATAAAACTAACCAGGAAGGAAGTTCCAGAACCGTTAAAGCTGAATAAAGAACATATCCATGCATTAGAGAAATTGAAATCATTTACTCTATCAGCTCCAGCCCTAGGTATCCCTGATCATGACAAACCATTCCTACTTCATGTGCATGAAGACAAAGGGATAGCCTCCAGTGTTCTCACACAAACATTCGAGAATCGACTTAGGCCAGTTGCTTACTACAGCTCTAAGGTAGATTCAGTTATTTGTGGTATGCCTAGCTGTTTAAAAGCCATAGCTGTTGTAGCCATCATGATTAGAAAGTCTTCATCCTTGGTATTGGGGAGTGAACTGAAAGTATTTTCCCAACACCAAGTGGAATCTACTTTAAGAAACACCAACTTGCAGGCATTCACTTCTCAAAGATTATCAAGATACCAAGCAATCCTGTTGGCTAGTGAAAATATAACTTTTAACCAGTGCAGAAACTTAAATCCTGCTACTCTGATTCCAGATTTACCTCTGGAAGGAGAAAGTCTACACATCTGTGAAGATGCACTTAACATCATGCATAAAACAAGACCTGATTTAGATGATAAGCCAATGAAAGACCCTGATATTATCTTATTCACAGATGGATCGTCATATATAGTAGACAATCAGAGATATACCAGAGCAGCCATAGTGACAGCCTCTAAGACCCTTTGGTACTCATTATTACCATCTACCATGAGTGCTCAAGGGTCAGAATTAGTCGGTCTGATTCACACTCTAAAAATTGCAGAAAATCTCAAAGCTAACATTTTTACCGATTCTCGTTATGCTTTTTCGAGTGTGTATCATTCTGCTGGAATTTGGAAAAATCGAGGTTTCATTACATCCAATGGCAAACAAATAGTGTATGGCAATTTAATTAATCAGTTGTTGGATGCAATCCAATTACCAGCCCAAATGTCAGTCATCCATTGCAAAGCTCATACCAAAATCCAAGGACCAGTGGAATTAGGGAACAAACGTGCCAACATAACAGCCAAATACGCAGCAAAGTATGGACCTCTTACAATTCTGAACTTATCTTTGGTGGAGGAAGAAGATATCAAAAACGCATACTCCCATAAGGAAGTGAAGGATTGGAAGAAACATCATGGTGCATACCTTGTTAACGGAATTTGGTTAGGAGCGAATGGAAAACCTATGTTACATAAATCCCTATATTACACCTTTTGCAATGCACTACACCAGAAAGGGCATTATGAAAGTCTGGGCATGGCAGATTCTATAAACAGGTATTGGAATGCAAGGGGCATATATGAAGTTGCTATGAGAATTTCACAGAGGTGCAAAATTTGTATGCATTACAACCAGACAATCACAAAAGTTCACAGTCTGGGAGGAAAACCTTTAGCTTACACACCATTTGAATGCTTACAAGTTAATTACATCACAATGCCAAGGAGTAAAGGTTATAGATATGCTTTAGTAATAGTGGATAGACTAACTAACTAAATGGCCAGAAGCTTTTCCAGCAAAGCGTAACACCTCAGATTTTGTTGTGAAAATCCTACTAAGATAATTAATAACTAGATTCTCTATACCATTACATATTGCATCAGATTCTGGGTCCCATTTCACGAAAAAAGATTCTAGCTACAGTTTATGAAACATTAGGAATTAAGAGACATCTTCACTCAATATTTAGACCTCAGTCCAGCAGACAGATTGAACGGGTGAATAAATCTCTGGAAAATCTTATAGCAAAATTATGTGCAGAATCTCACATGAAATGGCCTGATGCATTGCCATTAGCACTAATCCACCTAAGTAGCCAACCCAACAGCATCACACATATTTCACCATTTGAAATGCTGTATGGACCTCCACCATTCCATGGCAAAGCACCTCAAAGCATTCACAAATGCATTATCACACCTAGGTATGGAATGCAAGCTATACGAATATATCAAATTGCTCAAGCAACGATTAAATCAACTCCACAAATTAGGCTTGATACATCAAAGAGTACCTTTGGATTTTGATCTACACAACTTCCAACCTGGAGATTATATTTACACCAGAAACTTCTCTAGGAAGTCTGTGTTAGAACCCAAGTGGCTTGGACTTTTCCAAATAATTTTAACAACTCCAAGTACAATCAAAATTGAAGGAAAGGATCCGTGGTTCCATGTCACTCATATCAAGCCAGCAAAACACATGTCCCAACAACAACCAGAAGACCCAGAAACTATACCACACAAAGATCAATTAGCATCAACTAATCAATCAGGCAAGTCCTCAGAAAATCCAAAATCTATACATAAGACCATTGAGACAGAGCAGCAATCAGAACAATAATCAGAGCATGAATCAGAATCAGTAGACCAAGAGCCAGTAAACAATCAAATTTTACACCCAAATGATTATCCCAATTCCAATCACTTAGAAGAATCATCTGTAAATAATTATGACAATGGAAAAGAATCAATGAAAGAAGACATAACATTTGATTTGCAATCAATACCAGATCTAGAGGATGATGACAACGAATGAATGAAAGCACAAAGACTTAATCACGAACTCTTTTTCTTACCTATAATCATCTTTATTAAAATCACAAAAGAAAAGAAGAGAAAATAATCATATTTGATAGACATTTAAAAATTTGTTCCTGACCCAAGTCAGAAGGTGGCAGCTCTGGAGCATCAAACAACACAATACAAGTTGACAAGCGCTGGTGCAGCAAACACACGTGAGGCATTGCTGACTTTGCAGATCTTCACGAGGACAGCAAACCTGAGAACTACAAAGACATCCGTGACCAAATACCTCAATCGTAAGAAGGTCATCCACACTGTGAAGAGGAACATCGGATCAGCATTGGACACATGTATTTGGAAGGAGATAACTTACACCCAACAGAATTCTCACTGCACACAACACTAGATTCCATCCAACCAGTACATGCTAATTGCAAAAGAATTCCAGTGGAGTAAGCATGTAACACATCATTACACGTTTAAGTCATTAGACAACACATAAAACATTTTCCTGACTTCACATCTACATGTGAAACATAAACTTACTCTTAAGAGAGAGGGTATATCAGCCTGAGTAAAGAATTTCTCTTACTCTAGTTCAGACACCTTCTACTCAAATCACCTGACATGTCATGTAAATATGTAATTTTGCTTACTAAGTGTTAACAATAAGTTTTACTAACAGACAGGGACAGTTTAGTTACTTTAGTAAGTTAGGACAGGGACAGATTTTCCTAAATTTTCTTTGTAAATATTGTACATAGCAAAGGTCTATGTTTTAACCAATAGACTTACAAAAATATAGTTTTACTTATTATTACTATCATTTCTAACATAGGCATAAGTGTACTAACCTACTCAAAAACTAACTTTAGCAAGTGAACTAGAATTTAGAAGCTTATTTGCAAAAATATTTGCAAACCTTTTCCTTAGTTAATATTATCTGATTAGTTCATAAAATTAGTTAGATGCATAGATAGGATTCATTATTTTGTTCTAGTTAGCAAAAATTAGCCTTAAGAATAGTGTGAATGTTTAAATGTAATTTATTTTCCTTTCTGTTCAAAATGTTTTGCAAAACTGAAATCCCCATTCCTTTCCTATGCTTTTACCTCTTAGTTTTAGCTTAGTTTAGTTTTAGCATAGTTTAGGAGATAGCAACCTTTTCTTATTTTGCAAATTTAATTAGGGATAAGAGCTTAGTTAGAATTTAGCTTAGTATAAGAGTAGTAATCCCTTAGAATTTAGTAACTATTAAAATGGTGCTAGTTGCACATTTTGAAAAGAAAAGGGGCATTTGTAGTACAGAGAGAGGGGGGTCATACAGTTTTTTACAGGCTTTGGCTGAGTTCTGATGTCAGTTAGGAGTTTAGAATATTGGAAGAAAGTTTCAGTTGGACTTGGGACCTCATGGAGAGAGCCAGGGCCAGCCAAGCTGATTCTTCTCCTTTCCAAAGATTGAAAACTTAGCCTAGCTTTGGAGTATTTATTTGATATTTGTTAATTTAGATGAACCCATTGAATCTCCCTACCCTACCTCATTTCCCTACCTTCCTCCCCTTACCTAATGTCTGTGAGGAGTGAATAAGGAGAGTGAATCAGAGAGTAGTTTCAAATCTATGAGGGTTTAGCTATACTTTGGCAGTACTTTATCTAGAAAGGTTAGGCAGTTATTATCATATTCCCTTTTGATTTCAAAATCACCTTGAGAGTTGAGTCAGGGCAGGACCTTGCTCAAACCCCATTTCTGCTTCCCTTCCCCCATCTGAGGTTTCTTTAAACAACCATTATGGCTGCCTTTAATCCCCTTTACCTGAAAATTTAACCTGAGAAGACAATAAACCCCTTTTGGATTTAAAACAAACCTGCTAGTTACTTTGTCAGTTAATTAGTAAGAAAAAGGAAGAAGAGGAATAGAACCAAGATACTCTGGGCTTGAAGGGAAGCCAGGGTATCCATCTTGAAGGAAGGTGTAACTTCAAAACAAGTCCCTTCCTGTGAAATTAACTAAAGCCTATAGTTAATTTCAGTCTATTTCCCTCAGTTGTTTTTAGTCTAAGTCCTAGTCTATAAGCTCTTGTTCTTTGCCTGTTTAAATTAATTCCTCCTCTCCCTGAAGATCTTTGTTACCTTCAGTGTTATATTCCCTGACTTCACCTTCATATTATATCCTGAATCTCACTATTCCATCCTACCTGCAACTCATATTATTTACCTAGCAAATCCCCTTTAACCAAACACCTTTCCCAAATTCTCCCATTACATCCTTCATATTTGGAAATAATCTATAAATAACACAATTATACATTTACTGTTACCACTTTTTATAACACTATAGAATCATTACAATAGAAATTAAGTGGGTTTTATTTCACAAAAGGCCAATTTTTGCTGTGGCAAAAGAATTTGGAATCAAATGTGTACTCAGATAACATTTGTGTAACCCAGTGGAAGTGCTTATTGGATTCAGGGGTGGGGAGGGAAGAGGAGAAGGAAAGAAAATGAAACATGGAAACATGGAAAAATATTTTTTAAAAATAAAATATTTTTACAGGCATACTGAGATAAAATTTATGTAATCTGAGCCATCAAAAAAGGCAGAAAAAAGTATTTCTGATTCTGTATTAGAAGCCTTTCTAAAATAATAGATCCTGTTTGAACTTACACAGTTAATAATCCAGATTTGTGAATGGAACCTCTCCTTGACTGAGTGATTTTTACTCAGATGCATGCTTCTCAGCTCTCTTTCTTTTCTTTATTGCAAAAGATTATGGAATATTGGAATGCTCAGTAGAACTAACTAATAAAATATGATACAAAATTTTTACTCCTTGAAATTTTCATGTATTTTGCTCACAAATTTTTTGTACATGTTGGTTTTGGGGTTTTCAGTTTTTCAAAATGAGCAGTATACTAAAAAAATTAAATTAAACTGTTGGTGAATACATAGTGAAGTTTTTGCTGTTCAGACATTCTACAACCTTTGTGTAGTTGAACCTTTGTGACCGAATTCTGGTTTTCTTGGCACAAACATTGAAATGGCTGGGCATTTCCTTCTCCAACTCATTTTATTGATGAGGAAGCCAAGACAGGGTTAAGTGACTTGCCCAGGTTCACACAGCTATTAAGTGTCTGAGGACAAATTTGAACCCACGTCTTCCTGACTTGTCTGGTGCTCTACATCTACCACTGAGCAAGCTGCCCAAAGTACTTCTTCAGTAAATAAACAAATGGACTTTCTGCCTAAAACTGACATCTCGTTCCTAATAAAGTAAGGAAAGCAACAAGTGGCCAAATAGTCAAGGAATACACAGTCTAGCAGAAGCAATCACAAACAAGATATAAAACAAGATACGCATTCTGGATTAAAAGGAAATAATTAATAAAGAAAAAAACACTACAGTTAAAAGGGGATAGGAAATTGAGATTTCATTTCAAACCTCAAGGAATTCCCTAAAGAATGTCAGTGTTGGAGATAATGCAAGAGACCATTCCATGGACAGGATGCAGCCACAGAGAATGCCCACAGATGAGAATGTCTTATAACTGGATAGAAGGATTTGATCCTAGAGCCATTAGGGAGCTCCTGGAAATGATTTATGCACTGGGGCTGAGGGGAGAATGATATAAGCAAACCCTCCTTTGAGTAAAATCACTTTGGTGGCAGAATGGAGAATAGAATGCAGTGGGGAAAAACTTGAAGAAGGCCAGTTCAGTACTGCAATAATCCAGCTGCTGTGCATAAATCTTTAAAACCATCAGCTAGCATCACTGCAATGGGGATAAGTCAGGAACCGTCCCAATAAGAACAGGAGTGAAGCAGGGAAGCCCACTATTACCACTTTCATTTAAAATTGTATTAGAAACACCTGCAGTAGCAATTAGACAAGAAAAAGAAATTGAAGGGATTAAAGTAGCAATGAAGCAACTAAACTATCACTCTTTGCAGATGATATGATGGTATACCTACAGAATCCTAGATAATCAACTAAAATGAGTGGAAAAAAATAAAAACTTTAGCAAACTTGCACTACACAAAATAATCCCACATAAATCATCAGCATTTTTATATATTTCCAACAAAACTCAACAGTAAGACTTAGAAAGAAAAACTCCATTTAGCATCACTCAAGTCAAAATAAATTATTTGGAAATTTACCTGCCAAGATAAACTCAGGAATTATGTAGATCACCATCTCACAGACTATGCCAAGGTAAATTCAAAATGGGTAAATGACTTTAGCATAGTGAAATCAGAAATAAATTAGGTTAACATAGAATAGTAATACCTATAAGATCTAAGGAAAAGGAAGGAATTTAAGACTAAGAGAGAACATTACAAGATGTAAAATGAATAATTTTGATTATATTAAATTAAAAGGGTTCTGTTGTGAGGAAGATTATTTATTTATTAGTAAGGAGACTTAACAGGAAGGGCTGGAGAATTCCACATGGAATGAGGAAGCAAGAAGTGGCTTCTCCTCTTTCTGAGACAGACTCCATTGTGATTGGGACAAGCTGTAACTGACCCTGGGAGACCTCAGAACTAGTGGAGCTGTACCCTGATTCCCTGGGTTCCTGGAGAGTGCTGAAAGTTGAAAGCAGAGGACATCAATCCTGCAAGACAACACTGAATAGGAAAGTAGCCTGTGGTCTTGTGGACAGCTTGCAGACTTCCTCTCCCTACTGGACTACTTTGGATAATCAGTTCTGGAGGAGTTGGCTCCTGACATCCTAATAACATCTCTGAACTCTGCTGTGAGGATACCCACTCCAGTCCTGCTATTCTCTGGGCCCTGCCTGGCTTAGGTCTTACATGAGTGTAGTTAAGTCCCTCCCCTGACCCTGTGGTTTGCCCTAGTCTGAAAAGTGTAGAAACCCCTATTCCTATCCTTTACCATAGTTTCTTTAACTAAAATTGTTATAAAATCTTGACTTTTGCCTTCTAGTCTCTGAAGGACCCTTGCCTTGGTGGTGCAGAGTGACAGTTAGGGCCTAACTGTCACTTCTGTTAACAGATAGCTCCTTAGTAATTAAACCTGGTCTCCCTACCTTATTTTGTCTTGCCTTCTGACATTCCTGTCTCTCACAACCCATTGTGAGCACACAGATAATATTTGGTTAACTTCCCTGGTTATTACCCATTATACTGTACAAACAACACCAATACAACCAAAATTAGAAGGGGATCAACAAAAAATTAGAAGGGGGAGGGAAATTTTACAACAAAATTCTCTGACAAAGTTATAATTTCCCAAATATGTAAAACTAAGTCAAATGTACAAGAAATCAAGCCACTGCCCAATTGACAAATGGTGAAGGGATATGAATGAGCAATTTTCCAAAGAAGAAATCAAAATTATAAATAATCACATGAAAAAGTGTTCTAAATCCCTCCTGATTGGAGAAATGCAAATCAAAACAACTCGGAGGTCCCCCCTCACAACTAGCAGATTGGACAATGACAGTAAAGGAAAATTTGGACACTGATGCATTACTGGTAGAGTTGTGAATTGATCCAACCATTCTGGAGGGCAATTTGGAATTATGCTTTAAAAGAATACATGCCCTTTGATCCAGTTATCCCACTTCTGGATTTCTATCCCAAAGAGACAAAGAAAAACGTTTGTACAAAAATATTTATAGCTGTGCTTTTAATGGAGGAAAAAAATTGGAAAATGAAAGGGGTGTCCCTTGATTGGAGAATGGCTGAACAAATCATGCTATTATGATGATGGAATACTATTGTGCTGTAAGGAATGATGATCTAGAGGATCTCTGTGTGAACTGGAAGAAGCTCCATGAACTTATTGAGAGTAAAATGAGCAGAACCTGGAGATCGTTGTGAAGAAACTGAAACACTATGGCAAATCAAATACAATATACATTGCTAATAATAGCAATGCAATAATCTAAGAAGATTCCGAGGGACCTATGAAAAAGAATGTTATCCACAGCTAGAGAAAAAATGGAGGAAGTAGAAACACAGAAGAAAAACACCTGCTTCATCACATGCTTCCATGTGGATATGATTGGGGATGTAGACTCTAAGCTATCACGCTAATGCAAATATTAATAATATAGAAATAGGTCTTGATCAATGACACATGTAAAACCCACTGGAATTGGATATTGACTACGGCATGAAGAGGACAGGAGGGAAATAACATGAATCATGTAACAGTGGGAAAATATTATAAATTAATTAATTCAATAAAATTTTCAAATAAATTTTTTTCATTCCCAAATGGAGAAACCATACTTATCTCACTTTTTGGATTTTCCATTGTGTAAAATCACTGTATAACGCTAAAATGTTTGTCTAGAAAAAGAGCAGAAGATTAAATTAAATAACTTCACATTATACAATGTTTATTGAAGAGAAAATGTAATCATAATTAAATTAAGTTGATTACTTTAAAATATATATTAGGAATTAGAAAATGTGATTAAAAAGGAAAAATCATTGCCAGGAAAAATTAAAAAGGTTAATTTGAAATAAAAAACAAAATAAGACAATTTTTAAAACCTGTTTCCTAAAAGTATGTGCAAAAAAACCTGATCATGAACACAGTTTTATAATATTTTTACAACAAAAATTACTCATTTAAAGAACAACCAATTATAATGATTATAGGAAATTTTGGGGGGGAAGGAGCCCTATTAAATTTCTCCCGTGACACAATATGGTCTGGAGATGATGAAAGAAAAATTAGAAAACTAAATTTCTCAAGTAAATACTCATGAAATATTGTAAATGAATGAGTAAATGATAAGAAAGGGCATTATAAAACTTTTTATAAAAAAATTATAAAACTCCTTTTCTATGTCTCCATCCCTCTATGTCTCTTTCCCTCTATCTCTATTTCCCTCTCCCTCTCTGTTTCTTATCCGTCTCCCCAAACTTTGTCTTTCTCTTTACATGTACACACGTCTCTGATTCTCACATTCACTCTCCTTCTGTCTCTTTTTCACTCTATTTCTCTCTCCATCTTTGTGATCTCTGGCTTTGTTTTCTTATCTCTCTTCCTATGTTTCCTAAATCTCTAATCACTTTCTCTGCCTGCCTTTTTCTGACTGGATCTGTGTCTCTCCCTCACCTTCTGTCTATCTCTCCTCTCTCTCTGTCTCTGACTCTGTCTTCCTTTTCCTCTCTATCTAGCTCACACTCCTTCTCTGTTCCTCCTTAGATCATTCTACCCTTATTTCTCTCCCTCCATCTCCTTATGTTTCCCACTCACTGATTGTCTCTACCTCATTCTACCCTTATTTCTCTCTTTTCCGTCTTTAGGTGTTTCTGTCTCTCCCTCCCTCCCTTTCTCTTTCTTTCCATCTCTAAGTCAGTCTGTATCTCTCTCTGACTCCCTCTCTGATTCCTTCTCTCTACACCTTTCCTTCCTTTTCCCCACTCGCTCCCCTCTCTTTACACTCCCCTTCATTCTTTCTTCCTTTCCTTCCTCTGTCTCTTCCTTATTACCTTCCTCTCCGTTCCTCTCTCTTTTTTTCTTACACTTTCATTCCCTTCTCTATCTCTCATTTTCTCCCCACTCTATTTTGCTCCTTCCCAGCTTAATGACGAACCCTCTACTCTATTTACACTGTTAGAGGGGAAAACCAATCGCACCTAAATGATCTGCAAAAGGAAAGAAATCACCTGCGTCTCCCTGGATATGGGAGTCCCTTATACAATGGATTGCTTTAAACTACATTGCCCCTTTTCCCCCGAGCTGAGTATTATCACCTTCGCTGATGACTTTCCTTACTGATGCAAAAATAAATCTATCCATAGACATTTCCCATAACGCAAACCGGTTTCTAGTGTAATTTACATGAGGTATCAGTGAAAAAAAATTGGTGAAAAGTCAATAAAAGTTCAAGTTTTTAAAAAAGATTTCAATATCAAGTTCTTAATGCTGAAGAAAAGAAGCAAAAGAGGCAGTGGGTTTCAGAGATTGTCTTACAAATGATGGTTAGTGAAAAATAATGTCATTTTTTAATGATCAGAAAGATTTACCTCACATGCTGGAAAAAACCGCCTCCATTTTTCTGTGACCAAAAAAGAAACAAACAGGAACCGCCTAACAAGCAAGGGGAAACAAAGATTCTGATTGGACCGCATCATTCTTCCGCAAAGCAGACAAATCCAATGCCCCATCCAGGGGCGGGGTGGGTGTGGGGGAACAATGCAGGGGTCTCTGCAGGACCCAGAGAGCCAGCATACGTCATCCATCTGGAGAAACCAAGGCTCAAAAAGGGAAACTCGTAGACAATCGCCGAGTGCCCACAATGCTGGCAACCTCGAATACCCTCCACACACGTTTTCCTTCTCGCCTGCCTCCCTCCAGCTCTCCAGGTTTCCCTGAGCGCGACCTCTTCCTCTCCACTCTCAATCTCCTCCCCTTTCTAATCAACTCTCCCTTTGCAACAGCTCCACTGTCATGATTCTAAGACAGAAGGGAAGGGTTTCCAAAAAAGCAAAGGAAAGAAGAGCTTACTGGCCCATGAGTTTTGGAGTAGTTGCTGAAAGATATTTTCCCCATAGGCTGGGAAGTTGCTGGAGAATCTAAGGATTCCCAAGAGTGGCCACAACCAGACATTTTTGCTTACACCAGAACAGGAGCCAACAGCCACAAGTCGTTGACAGTGTGAGAGCCAGCCAAGAGACAACTGGGAGCCACAGGAAGACTTTGGACTTTGCCTTGGAGGACCTCAGACTAATACAAAATTATTGTCCTGCTGAGTGTCCGCCTTAGCACTCATCCAAATGGTTGGGGGAGGGGGCAAGAGAGGAGGCCTACTGGCGAAATGGGCCAACTTCACCTCCATTCAGCTTTTTGTCACTTTAAATGAAAAAGGCTATCCCAATCCCCTGTGGTTTGTGTGGAGGTAGGGGTTAGGTACTCGCCCAAGGTCACACAGATTTTCAAGTATTCAAATCCAGGAAAACCTTGGTACTGTATAATTTAAATTAATATCTAATAACTTCAAGTATTATATTTCACAAGATTTATTAATAATCACTCAAAACAGAAGAAAGAATAGGAAATTAGTAAGAGCCAGAGTAAAGCCAGCTTTCCCAGTGAGGTTTGGGGGGAAAGAGATAGAAAGCCTGTTTCATACAAATATTTTATCTCCCAAAGCTAAGGAATTAATTTGAGAATGAAAGTGGGATGCTGGGAGAGAGAGTCCTATGGTTCAAAATTCTAATTAAAGGATACTCATTTAAAATGCTGGACTACACCAAAAAAACTGAAACATACCCAGAGAAATTGAGGATATAAGAATTTCCTCCTGAAGATCAGTTGCAAAATTTGGTGACCCAAGGAACATGGAATTTCAGCTACCAATGGACCCCCTTCTCTTCTCAAACCTCAGTTTCTCTATCCATAAAGCAAGGGGGTTAGAGCTATGGTGGCACCTTGCAGATCAGAAGTCTCATCCTCCCAGGGTGTTAAGTGTTTGTATGTGTATAGTTAAAGCCAGAATTCAGTAATCATCTTCCCTTTTTAGGCCAACGGGGAGGCCTTTACCAAAATAGTGAGGAAACTCAGCAAGAGGAAAGACCTGAGGCAGTCTTTGATGAAAAGGAGCCTGCTTCTACTCTATCTGATGTTCTTCAAACTCTGTAACTTGTATTTGTCACCCACTGCCTTTTACACCCACAAAACCATCCAAGAAAGATGAGAGAAGTGGCCAGAACTCATTCATTAGGATTTGGCTCTTCAAAAGGAGAGGTTATGTTTCTATTGTTAAAATACTGGATGTAAGTGTCAGGAATAGGATTTAAACCTATTGTTACAGTCATAGCAATAGAGTCAACTTAACAGGAGGCCAGCTCCAAGTTAGGGAGAGTGAGAGACATAAAGAAAGCAAAAACAAAGAGAGAGAGAGTAAGAGAGGGAGAGAGAAAGAGAGAGTGGAGGAAGGAGACATTAGAGATATGGAAATCCAGAATTAAAGAAACATAGAGATATCTAAAAAGAGAAAGACTAAGAAACATAGGAACAGATATAAAGACATAGGAACTGAAAAGACAGATAAGAGATAAGAGTCAGAGAGAGAAAGAAAAACAAAGGTGTATAGAAAGGCAGATGCATAAAAAGAGACTAAAAGAGGGAGATAAAGAGACCACAGTGTGTAGAGAAAGATATTAGAGACATGGAGATGGAGAGATGAAGAGCCATAGAGATATATAAAAAGAGAAAGATTAAGAAACAGTGATAGAGTGGAATAGAAACTGAAAAATATATTAAGTGACAGGGAGAGAGACAGAGAGATTGTGGCTGAGGGAGACAAAGGGAAGAAGACTGAGAGATGGAGAGATAGTGACAGAGAAAAGAGGAGAAAGCAAGGGAGAAAGTTGGAGAGGGGTTATGAAAGAAACAAAGAGAGAAAGATTTAGGCAGAAGGAAAGAAATGATGAGGAACAGAAAGATAAAATGAGAAAGAGCAAATGGTCATGAAAAAATTTTTAAGCACCTAATATGTGTGAGTCCAGAGGCTAGGTCCTGGGGATATGGAGGCAATAATTAAATACACTCTGGATTCCAGGATCTTAAATCCTTTTGGTGGAGAAAACTTGTGTGTATGTGAAGGAGGAAGCTCTAAATATTTGGGTCCAGAGAGCTGAGGAAAATCCTTAAGTAGGACAAGGTAGCATGTTAGTTGAGTTTCAAAGGAAACTAAGAATTGGAAGAGGCAGAAGTTAGAATAAATTTAATTCCAAACCACCATGAAGAAGCTAATGGAGTAGAAAATATTTGTTGTGTATTAATAATATAAACAAGGAAATATGCCTGGGTCTTAGAGTACACAAAGTGAAATAACATATGATGACCTTAGATAGGTCGGTTGTTTATAAAGGTGTTTATAAAGGGTAGTCAGAGGCACAGTGGCTTAAACTTGATTCCAGTGCTAATAATAATCCAGTGGAATTTTTTAAGGTCAGAATTGACTTTCACTGTCTACTCTCCCCCACCCTCTCTCTTTTTCTCTCTCTTTTTCCTCTCTCTCTCCCTCCCTCCCAACCATAGGGGCTTGGGGCAATCTTTTTCTTTAAAAGTGACAAAAATCTGAGTGGAAAACTGTAATCACTATTTATAGTAATTAGAAATATGATTCATAGGGAGCCTTAAGAGTACAGACAGACCCTGGGCATGAGAATAAAGAAGAGAGGGACAACAGAGCTGAGACTCAGGAGCTGGCTCCTGAGGTCTCAGGTCTATTTGTTCTCTCAGTCAAACCTCTTGTTGGTCCCCTTGTTTGTTCCTCTGCCCAAATCTACTTTAACAGTCTCAGGGTGCTGCTTCCATAGTCATGCACCCCTTTACACTGGGTCCCCACACAAGAAATGTGCCTCCATCTGCACCTTCATAGGGAGAGGTTGGAGCACTAAATGGTCGAAGATGAGATGGGGTGGGGAAAAAAGAGGGGGGTGAGGGGTAGATGGAACTAGGAGAAACTTGAGTGAATAAGAAAAATAGGATACTCTATACCACACAAAGAGGGCATGGGAAAGAGAGGGGATCAATACTATTAGAAGAAGAAGAGGAAGAGAGCATTAAGAGGTAATATTTAACCCTTACTCTCAGAGGAATTAACCCTGAGAGGGAAGAGTAGCTATAGCCATTGGAATATAGAATTCTATCTACCTTACTGAGAAAGTCAGAAGGGATCAACCAAGGGGAGCAGGGGAGTGGAGAGGTCAAAAAAGGGAAGGGAAGAAAAGGGGGAGGGAATCAATTAGGCCTTAAAAAATGAAAAGAGGGGAATAATAAGGGAGGGGTGTAAAGGGAAGTAAATCATGGGAGGGGATAAGGGGGACTGGTGTAAAACAAACTACTGGTTTAACAAATAAAATAGCATAAGAAGGAGGAGTAGAACAAGGAGAGGATACCAAAATTTTGGGAAATACGTAACTGATAATTATAACTCTGAATGTGAATGGGATTAACTCACCCATAAAACAAAAGCAAATATATATATATATATATAGCAGTGGATTAGAAACCAAAATCCAACCATATGTTGTCTACAAAAACACATTTGCTGTGGGTGGACATACACAGGTTTAAGGTGAAGGACTGGAGAAAAATCTTATGAGCTTCCAATGAGAAAAAGGAAGGCAGGATTGGCTATTATAATTTCTGACAAAGCCAAAGTAAAAATAGAAATGTTTACAGGAGACAGGGAAGGTAATTTCATCCTAATTAGTATAGTGAGGAAATAATAGTACTCAATATGTATACACCAAATGGTATAACATCCAAATTCCTAAAGGAGAAACTGACAAGAAGGAAATAGTAGTAAAACAATGCTAGTGGGAGATCTAAGTATCCCTCTTTCATATCTAGATAAATGAAACCAAAAAATAAATAAGAAGGAGATTAGAGAGTTTAATGGAATCCTATGAAATTAGATTTAATAGATATGTGGAAAAAAATAAATAGGGACAAAAAGGAATACATCTTCTTTTCAGCTGCACATGGCACATTCACAAAGATTGACCATGTAATAGAGCATAGAAACATTACAAACAAATGCAAAAGAGCACAAATAATAAATGTAACCTTCTCAGATCATACTGTAATAAAAATAATCATTAGTAAGGACACATGGACAGGCAAATCAAAAACTAGTTGGAAATTAAATAATATGATACTCCAAAACTAGTTTGTTAAAGAAGAAATCATAGAAACAATCAATAATTTCATTGAAGAGAATGACCATGATAAGATATCCTAACAAACTCTGTGGGATGCAGCTAAGGCTGTACTCAGGGGGAAATTTATATCCTTGAGTGCATATATTAACAAATTAGGGAGGGCAAAGATCAATCAAATGGCCATGCTAATTAAAAAAATAGAAAGGGAACAAATTAAAAATCCCCAGCTAAAAACCAAATTATAGATTATAAAAATCAAAGGAGAAATCTTAAAATTGAAAGTAAAAGAACTGTTGAATTAATAAATAAGACGAAAAGTTGGTACTTTAGAAAAACAAACAAAATTGACAAATTACTGTTCAATGTAATTAAAAAAAGGAAAGAAGAAAGCCAAATCAGTTGTATGAAATATGAAAAGGGAGACCTCATCTCTAATGAAGAGGAAATCAAGGCAATCATTAAAAACTATTTTGTGCAATTATATAGCAGTAAATATAGCAATCTAGGTGAGATGGATGAATATTTACAAAAATATAAATTGCCTAGATTAACAGTAGAAGAAATATCAAAAAAAGAAATTGTATCAGACATATGTACTAAGTCCCATAATAGCAAAATACCAATGGCAGTTTCAATAGTCTAAGGCCTTTGGGCAGGCAGTTACAACTAATGGATATAATAAACCTACAATAATCTAATATTCAAAAACTCTTTCAATTTAAAATGTGCTTTAAATACAAAGATTGCACATGCAATTTTTTAAAAAATGTGCTAAAATTTCAAAATATACATATCTCCTATAATCAGTGACAATGAGAGAAAAATATAAATATAGGTATATGTATGTTGCAATTCATGTCACTCAAGGAGGGATAGAATATAAAGTTTCTTACCCAAGAATTTAGATGCATTTCTTCTTAGCTTAGCCATGATCCACAGTGTCACAGCAAATGAAGTAAATAATGGAGTTATAAAAGCAATAATACCTTTAAGAAAATACACAAATTTTTCACAAAAAGCACAAAATGTGAATCAATTCAATACAATATAGGTTTCCTAATACAGGTAATATATGTTCAAATCTTTCAAATACACAAAATACAAGTCTTCCAAATGATCAATACAGAGCAAGTTGTCAAATACCTCCTCTCCTCTCGCACCTTTTTTGAACTCTGCACTCCCCTGCTCCTTTTAGTTGATCTCTTCTGACTTTCTCAGTAGGGTTAGATAGAATTCTATACCCCAATGGATATAGCTACTCTTCCCTCTCAGGGTTAATTCCACTGAGAGTGAGGTTTAAATATTACCTCTTAATGCTCTTTTCCTCTCCTTTTTATAATAGTATTGATCCCCTCCCCTTCCCATGCTCTCTTTGTGTGGTATAGAATATCCTATTTTTCTTATTCATTAAAGTTTTTCTTAATGCCATCTACTATTTACCCTCCCGCTTTTTTCCCAGCCCCATCTCATGTTAGACCATTTAGTGTTCCAACCTCTCCCAATGAATAATTCTTCTAATTACTATAATAGTGAATACCGATTTGAAAATTACATATAACATTTCTCCATACAGGAATACAAATAATTTGATTTATTAAGGCCCTTAATGGGATAAATTTAAGAATAAAATGTTTCTTTCTTGCCCTTCTGTTTCTTATTTATCTTATCATGTTTCTCTTGATTTTTGTGGTTGGATATCGAACTTTCCATTTAGTCCTGGTCTTTTCTGTGCAAATACTTGGAAATCTTCTTGGAAGTATATAGTTTTGATGGGTAGGTGATCCTTGGTTGTAGACCCAGTTCTCTTGCCTTTCTGAATATCATAATCCAAGCCTTGTGATCTTTTAGTGTGGAGGCTGCCATATCCTGTGTGATCCTGATTGGTGCCCCTTGATATCTGAATTGTCTCTTTCTGGCTTCTTGTAAATTTTTTTCTTTTACTTGGAAGCTCTTGAATTTTGGCTATTATATTCCTGAGAGTTGTCTTTTCTGGGTCTAGTGTAGAGGGTGATCTATGGATCATTTCAATGTCTATATTGCCCTCTTGTTGTAGAACTTTTCAGGGCAGTTTTGCTGAATAAATTCTTTTTGTATGGAGTCCAAATTTGTATCAATTTCTGCTTTTTCAGGAAGACCAATGATTCTCAAATAGTCTCTTCTAGACCTGTTTTCTTGATCTGTCAATTTCTCAGTGAGGTATTTCTTACTTCATTCTATTTTATCAGTCTTTTGACTTTGCTTCATTTGTTCTTGCTGTCTTTAGAGATCATTGGCTTCTAATTACCCAATTCTAGCCATTATAGTCTGGTTAACTTTTTCAATCTGGTTCTTCAAGGCTTCCAGAAATCTAGTCATTTCTGGTCTTCAATATGCTTATCAATTCATTTGATTTCTGAGCCTCACTTTCCAATTGCAAAATTCTGCCTTTTAAACTCTTATTTTCTTGTGCGATCCCTTCTATCTTTCTCATAATCTCATATTTGAACTCTTCAACATCTTGTGACCCATTGTCATTTTTTGGGAAGATATGGATGTCTTCAATGGTTTGTCCTCTGTTTTCTGGTTTTTTTCTGTGCAGAAGTTACCAAGTGTTTGAGTTTTTTTCTTGGTCTTTTTATTTCTTGATTGGCACCACTATATTTTATCTGTCCGAAGTCTGAGTAAAGCAATCTAATTCTCTTTGTATGGAGTTAGGGAGCAGATTTTTGCCTGAAGCTACTTTGTGAGTCTCGGCTTCTCTGGAGACCCTCCTAGGGCCTCTGGTCTAGCTGTTTTTGGGGTTGAGAACCCATGTACCTAGCCAGCTGCCCAGAGCTTGGGGTTTGGCCCATGTTTACCCCTCCATCTGAAATTTTCCCCCGAATCTGAATATACTGGGCCCTTCTGCTACCTCTCTCAGCCCCACTCCTATGTCCCAGGTCTTAGTTTTCCATCCTCCTGGGGTCTCTGGTCTAACTATTTTCATGGTCTAGCCCCTGTGGTCCTAGTCACCTGCCCAGATCCTGGAACTTGGCCCATGCTTACTCCTGCATCTGAGATTTTCCCTTGAGTCTGAGACCTTTGGGCACTGATGCAGCCTCTCTGAGCCACACTTTAGTGTCCATGGTCTGAGTTTTCCAGCCACCTGGGATCTCAGGTATTGCTGCTCTCAGGGGAAAGATCCTAGAACTGCATTCTCTCTGCTAGATTTTGTGCCCTAGCTCACTCTAACTTTGGAGCACAGCCTCGGACTCTAGTACTGTGATTGGGGTTGGGGAGGGTTGATCTGCTCACATTTTGAAGGGATCTATTTCCCCCCTTATCGCGTGGAAGTGCTCAAATCCCATGTACCTTCAATACTGCACTTTATTGTGGGGTCCCTCCTTTTATCTGAATTTTGTTTTCTTGTATTGTTTGGATATATTCTCTATCTGTTGGTAAAGAGAGAAAGTCACCCTGCTTCTACTCTGCCACCATCTTAACCTGGAAGACCCGCTTAATGTAATTTCAAATGACACAGCTAGCTGTAGTATGCCCTGAGGTCCAGGATGCTGGGGAGTTAAGACCAGCTTCTGTGAGGTCACTGGCTTTGTTACCAAACATTGCCTTGTTGCTGTGACAATGGGGCCCAAACAAACCTCCCTGGACTCAGCCAGGTGAATCTTGCCCCCGTTGGCTCTGTACTTTCCAAAAAGGATACTAGTGAAGTTAATGAATTGAATCCCTTCCCCTCACCCTGCAATTGCTTTGACCACAGAATATTGTGTCGTCTTTGTCACCAGGGGCTCCACTCATTCCTGGTCTTCCAACATAGGCTTGCCTTCAATACACTGGTAATATCTTTGCTCGCACTGTCCCCCACTCCATCTCTGCCTCACTGAATCCTCCATGGAGGCCCACGTCCATCCCCCTCCAGGAAGCCCTAACTAACCCCAAATCTTAGAAATAGAACATAAATATTAGCACATAGAGAATAGACAGATAGAACACATAGAACAGAGAGAATAGATGCAGTGAACAGAACTGATATCACAGAATAGATAGAACATAGAACAAATAGAATATATAAATAGATAGAACAGTAAGAAGAGATGGAAGGGGTAGAGCATTCAGAATGTTTAGAACACTGATGTATAGGTCGAAAAAATATAACAAAACCAAATAGATAAAAAGATAGAGAACAGAGCAAACACAGAGAACAGGACAGATATATGGATTGTTAGGAAAAATATAACACAAAATGTATAGAAAACAAAGACATAGAAAAGAGAGACATAGAACAGATATCATAGAACAGAATAGATGGAACATATAGGACATAAATGAGAGGTAAAAATTAGAACACAATGAAGAATTAGAACAGGTAGAATGGAAAGAATAGACACATAAAATAGAAAAAATACTTAGTATGGATAGGACACAGAGGTCAGAGAGAACATACAGATAAAAAAGATAGATGGATAGAAAAGTTAGAGTAGATGGAAGGGGAAGAGCACATAGAATTGAAAGAATGCATAGAGAAACAAAAGAATATATAGAACACATGAAACATAGAATAGAGAGAACATTTATGGATAGAACACAGAGATACAGAAATAAATGAATAGATGGAAGAGGTAGAACATAGAGAGAAATAGAACACATTACATATAGAATAGATGAAGGGGTCAGGTCATAGATAAGATAGAAAACACCGAATGGATAGAATATGTGGAATAGATAGAACACATAGAATAGATAGGACACATAGAAAAGAAAGATCATAGAATAGAGAAAACGCATAGAATACATATTTGAAAATAGATGGATAGAACAAAGAACAAATAAAACAGGAGATGGAAGAGAGAAATCTCATAGAACAAATAGAATGGATAGATGTATAGATTAGAATACTTAGACTAGAATGCAGATCAGAATACATAGATAAATAAATACATGAATAGAATTGAGAATACATAGAAGAGATCAGATGGAACTACTAGATACAGGAGAAATGAATAGCTAGAACAAATTATAATAGAATAAAGATGTAGATCACATTAAAAAGGAAGGCTATATAGAACACAGAACAGATACAAAGCTATATAGAACACAGAGCATAGAATAGATGGAAAAGATAGAGCTTCTGAAACACATAGATAGAAAATATAGATGATAGTGCACAGATGGATGAGACCTCCCATAACAGATGGAATAGATAACAGACAGAGGAGAAAGAACCCATGAATAAGATAGAACACAGATACAAAAGATGAACAGCTATAGAGAATCAATAGAAGATAAAGAGCAAATGGAATAGAGAGAACATATAGAATAGAGAGAATATGTAGGATAGTTAGAACAGAGAGATCACATAGAAATATAGATACTACAGAGAGATCACATGGAAATATAGATAGTAAAGAAAGAGGGATAGAATAGGAAGAACCTTTAGAAGAGATAGAACACAGAGATGGAAAAGAGTGAGCTCACAGAACAGATGGAGCACATGGAACAGATAGAAGAGATACTACTCAAAGAACAGATAGAACACAGAAACAAAAAGATAGAAGAGTTGGAAGAGATGGAAGAGGTAGGACACAGAAAATGTAGAATAAATGGAACAAGTAAAACGCAGAATAGATAGAACATGTAGGATGGATAGACAGAACACAGAATTCAACACATACAATAGATATAACAATAGATGTTAGAGGAAGAGCACATAGAACAGAGAGGACAAAGAACAGATAGAATAGATGGAAAAGACAGAGGTCATAGAATAGATAAATTAGACACAACACAGAACATGTAGAATGGTTAGGACAGAGAGATCACATAGAACATATAGATACTAAAAATAGAAGGAAAGAATAGGAAAAACCCATAGAAAAGAAAGAACACAGAGATGAAAGAGAGTGAGCTCACAGAGCAGATAGACAAGATGGAAAGGACAGAATATGAAGAAGGAGAGATACTATACATAAAGCACATAGAATAGCTGGAAGAGAGTGAGCTCAGAAGACAGATAGAATGCATAGATGTATGGATTTGAATACATAGACTAAACACAGATCAGAGTAAATGTAAAAATGATGAATGAATAGAAGTTAAAATAAATAGAAGAGATCAGATAGAACATCCAGATACAAAAGAGATGAACAGCTAGAACAAGTTACAATAGAATGAAGAGGTAGAGCACATTAAAAAGGAAGGATAGATAGAACTGATGGAAGAAGCAGAGCACATAGAATAGATAGAACATACAGAATGGTTAGAACAGAGAAATCAGATAGAAATATATATTCTAAAGACAGATGAATATAATAGGAAGAATCCATAGAAGAGAAAGAACACAGAGATAGAAAAGAGTGAGCTCACAGAATGGATAACAATAGATGGAGTACATAAAATAGAAGAGACACTACTCAAAGAAGAGATAGAACACAGAAAAAAGTTCGAACACAGTATAGATGGGAGAGGTGGAACATAGAACAGGTAGAATAAATGGAACAGGAAAAATACATGGAATAGATAGAACATGTAGAATGGATAGATAAAACGAGGAGAAACCACACCTACAAAAGATATAACAGAAGAGACTAAAGAGGTAGTACACATAGAACAAAGAGAACACAGAATAGATGCAAAAAATGGAGCTCATAGAACAGATAAATTAGACACATTACAGAACATGTAGACTGGTTAGGACAGAGAGATCACATAGAACATAGAGATACTTAAAATAGATGGAAGAATAGGAAGAACCCATAGAAGGTCACTCTCTTCCATCTCTGTGTTCTTTCTCTTCTTTGGGTTCTTCCTATTCTTTCCATCTATTTTTCTATCTATATGTTTTATGTGATTTCTCTGTCCTAACCAGGTTACATATTCTTTGTTGTGTCTAATGAGACTGAGCTCACAGATCAGATCATTTAAATGAAACATGCAGATTATGAAGATGGATTGATACTACACATAGAACACATTGAATAGAGGGAAGACATTCCGGGCTCAGAAAACAGATAGAATGTATCCATGTATAGATTAGAATACATAGACTAGAACACAGATCAGAAGAGATAGATGAAAATATAGATGATTAGAAGTTACAATACATAGAATAGATCACATAGAACAACTATATACAAAAGAAAAGAATAGCTAGAAAAAGAATAAAATGAAAAAGTAGAGCACATTAAAAAGGAAGGATAGATAGAACACAAAATAGATAGAACAAATAGAACAAATAGTATAGATGGAAAAGATAGAGCTCAAAGAACATACTAAAGAGAGATGATAGAACACAGAAGGATGAAAGCTCACAAAATGGATGGAATATAAAACACATAGAGTATAAAGAACCCATAAATCACATAGAACACAGATACAAAAGGTAAATGAACAGTTATAGAGAATATATGGAAGATATAGAATATATGAAACAGAGAGAGTACATAGAACATATAGAATGGTTAGAAGAGAGAGATCAGATAGAAATATAGATACTAAAGACAGATGCAAAGAATAGGAAGAATCCATAGAAGAGGTAAAATACAGAGACTGAAGGGACAGATCTCATGGAACAGATAACAATAGATGGAGCACATGGAATAGATATAAGAGACACTACTCAAAGAATAGATAGAACACAGAAACAAAAGATAGAAGAATTAGAATAGATGGAAGAGATGGAACAGAGAAGAGGTAGAATAAATGGAACAGGAAAAACACATAGAATGGATAGATAGAACACAGAGAATACAACACATACAAAAGATATAACGAAAGAGATGGAAGAGATAGAACACATAGAACAGATAAAACACAGGATAGATGGAAAAGATAGAGCTCATAGAATAGATGAATTAGAAACAACACAGAACATGTAGAATGGTTAGATCAGAGAGATCACATAGAACAAAGAGATACGAAAAATACATGGAAAGAATAGGAAGAACCCATAGAAGAGATACAACACAGAGACGGAAGAGTGATCTTCTATGGGTTCTTCCTATTCTTTCCATCTATTTTTAGTATCTCTATGTTTTATGTTATCTCTCTGTCCTTGGCAGTCTACATGTTCTGTGCTGTGTCTAATGAGGATAAGCTCACAGATCAGATAGAATAGATGGAACAAACAGATTATAAATATGGATAGATACTACACATAGAACACATTGAATATAGTGAAAACAGAGAGCTCAGAGAACAGATAGAATGCATAGAAATATAGATTAATAAATCTTCTGCAACATTCGATCAAGAAAGGACAACACCCAGAAATATAGTTGCCAAATTCAAGAGTTTCCAAGCAAAGGAAAGAATCTTACAAGAAGCCAGAAAGAAACAATTCAAATATCAAGGAGCAACAATCAGGATCACACATGCCAGAGCAGCCTCCACACTAAAAGATCGCAAGGCTTGGAATACGATATTCAGAAAGGCAAGAGAGCTGGGCCTGCAACCACGAATCAACTACCCATCAAAATTGACCATATATTTCCAGGGGAAAGTATGGGCATTCAACAAAATTGAAGAATTCCAGGTATTTGCACAGAAAAGACCAGGGCTAAATGGAAAGTTTGATATCCAACCACAAAAATCGAGAGAAACATGAAAAGGTAAATAAGATACAGAGGGGAAAGAAAGAAAACATAATTTTTAAATTTGCCTTTTTAAGGGCCTCAGTGAGATCTAATTATCTGTATTCCTATGTAGAGAAATGTTATGTTTAATTCTCTGTAGTGAACTCTATTCACTATTATAATATTCACTATTATAGTAATGAGAAGAATAATTAACAGGGTGAGGGTGGAACACTAAATAATCGAAGATGGCATGGGGGATGGGAAAGAGGGGGTGAATAGCAGGGGACACCAAGAGAAACTTGAGTGAATAAGAAAATAGAACATTCTATTACACACAAAGAGGGCATAGGAGGGAGAGGGGACAAATATTATTATAAGAAGGAAAGGAAGAGAGCATAAAGAGGTAATAATTAAACCTTATTCTCAGTGTAATCAACCCGGAGAGGGAAGAGTAGCTATAATATCCATTGGGAAATGAAACTCTTATCTAACCCTTCTGAGAAAGTTAGAAGGGAAAAACCAAGGGGAGCAGGGGAGTGGGGAGGACAAAAAAAGGAGGGGAGAAGAGGGAGGGAATTCATAAGGCCTTTAAAA
>NC_058136.1:79962539-80005424 GCF_016433145.1 Gracilinanus agilis | reverse complement strand
GTTTTTGATTTGCCTGTCATAATAAAATAATAAATTTTAATTTATTAATTAATAATAAAATAATTATTATTTTATTGCATTATGATCTGAGGTTACATTTGTTATTTCTGCTTTTTTGCATTTGTTTGCAATGTTTGTATACCCTATTACATGGTCAATCTTTGTGAATGTACCATGTGCAGCTGAAAAGAAGGTATTCTTTTTTGTCCCTATTTTTCTCCACATATTTATTAAATCTAAATTTTCTAGGATTTCATTTATCTCACTTGTCTCTTTCTTATTTATTTTTTGTTTGATTTATCTAAATCTGAAAGAGGAGTATTTAGATCTCCCACTACTATGGTTTTACTATCTATTTCATTCTTGAGTTCTTCCAGTTTCTCCTTTAGGAATTTGGATGCTATACAGTTTCATGCATACACGTTAAGCACCTTTATTTCCTAATTGTCTATACTGCCATTTTCAGGATGTAATTACCTTCCCTATCTCTTTTAACAAAATCTATTTTTACTTTGGCTCTGCCAGAGATCATGATTGCCACTCCTGCCTTCTTTTTTCTCATTTGAAGCCCAAAATATTTTGATCCAGCCCTTGACCTTAAACCTGTGTATGTGTATCCACCTCATATGTGTTTCTTGTAGACTACATATAGTAGGATTTTGGTTTCTAATCCACTATGCTATTTGCTTCCTTTTAATGGGTGAGGTCATCTCATTCACAATCCGAGTTATAATTGTCAGTTGTGTATTCCCCAACATTTTGGCATCATCTCCTACTTCTACTCCTTCTTCTTACACTATTTCCTTTTAAACCAGTGGTTTGCTTTAAGGCAGTAACACTTGTCCCCTCCCTTGATTTACTTACCTTTCTACTCCCTCCCTTATTATTCCCTCTTTTTTATTTTTAAGACCTAATAAATTTCCTCCCTTCTGTTCTTCCCTCCCTCTTTTGACCTCCCCATTCCTCTGCTCTTCTTGGTTAATCCTTTCTGACTTTCTCAGTAGGGTAAGATAGAATTCAAAATCCCAGTGTACATAACTGCTCTTCCTTCTCAGGGTTAATTCCACTGAAAGTAAGGTTTAAATACTATGCCTGAATGATCTCTTCCTCTCTTTTTTATGATAGTATTCATCCCTTCCCCTTCTCATGCTCTCTTTGTATGGTATAGAATATCTTATTTTTCTTATTCATTCAAATTTATCTTGATGTCACCTACTATTTATCCCTACCTCTTTTTTCCCAGCCCTGTCTCATCTTAGACCATTTAGTGCTCCAACCTTTCCCTATGAATAGTTCTTCTAATTACTATAATAGTGAATACAGTTTTTGAAAATTACACCTAACATTTCTTCATATAGGTGTGCAAATAATTTGATCTTATTAAGGCCCTTGAAGAGATAAATTTAAGGATAAGAATTTTCTTTCTTTCCCTCTGTTTCTTATTTAGCATGTTTCTCTTGTTTTTATTTTATGGTTGGATATTGAACTTTCCATTTAGTCCTGGTCTTTCCTGTGCAAATACTTGGAAATCTTCTATCTTGTTCAATGCCCATACTTTCCCCTGGAAGTATAGAGTCAGTTTTGATGGGTAAATTATCCTTGGTTGCAGACTCAGTTGTCTTACCTTTCTGAATATCATAATCCATGCCTTGCAGTCTTGTAATGTGGAGGCTGCCAGATCCTGTGTGATCCTGATTGGTGCTCCTTGATATCTGAATTGTCTCTTTCTGGATTCTTGTAAAATTTTTTGTTTTACTTGGAAGCTCTTGAATATGACTATTATATTCCTAGGCATTTTCTTTTCAGGGTTTAGTGTAGAGGGTGATCTATGCATCCTTTCAATGTCTGTTTTGACCTCTTGTTGAAGAATATCAGGGCAGTTTACTTGGATAATTTCTTGTAGTGTGAAGTCCAAATTTCTATTAATTTCTGGTTTTTCAGGAAGATCAATGATTTTCAAATTCTATCTTCTAGATCTGTTTTCATGATCTGTCAGTTTCTCAGTGAGATATTTCATGTTTCCTTCTATTTCATCAGTCTTTTGACTTTGCTTTATTTGTTCTTGCTGTCTTGAAAGATCATTGGTTTCTAATTGTCCAATTCTAGCCTTTAGAGATTGGCTTACCTTTTCAATCTGTCTACCTAGTTCTTCAAGGCTTCCAGGTGGTCATTTCTTGTCTTCAGTTTGCTTATCAATTCATTTGATTTCTGAGCCTCACTTTCCAATTGTGAAATTCTGCCTTTTAAGCTGTTATTTTCTTGCCAGATCTCTTCCATCTTTCTCATCATCTTAGATTTGAATTCTTCAAGATCTTGTGACCCATTTTCATTTTGGGGGGAAGGTTTCTATGTCTTTAATTATTTTTACTCCTCTGTTTTCTGAGCGTTTTCTGTGTAGAAGTTACCAAGTGTTAGAGCCTTTGGCTTGATCTTGTTTATTTCTTGGGCCTTGCTTAGCATCATTATGTTTTATCTGCCAGAAGTCTGAGTAAGGCAATATGATTCTCTTTGCATGGAGTCAGGGAGCAATTTTTTGCATGATGCTATTTTGTGAGTTCTTGGCTTCTCTGGAGACCCTCCTAGAGTCTCTGGTCTAGCTGTTTTCAGGGTTGAGCCCATGTGTTCCTATCCAGCTGCTCAGAGCTTGGAACTTGGCCCATGCTTGCTCCTCCACCTGAGATTTTCCCCTGAGTCTGAGCATGCTGGGTGCTCCTACTGCCTCTCTTAGCCCCGCTCCCATGTCCAAGGTCTGGATTTTCAGTCTCCTGGGATCTTAGGTCTTCCTTCTTTCAGGTGCAAGCTCCTTATAGTGCCAGCTAGGTGGTAAGGGACTAGATTTTGTGCCCTCACTAACTCTAACCCTGGAGCATAGCCTCTGACTCTGCTACAATAGATGATGTGGGGGAGGGTTGATCTACTCACTTTTTGATGGGAGCTATTTTCCCCCCTTAAAGCATGGAAGTGCCCAAATCCCACATGCCTTAGATATGAATTTAGGGTTAGGTCCCTTCTTTAATCTAGATTTATTTTTTGTTTTTTGGAGTTATTCAATATTGGTTGGTAAGGAGAGAATGTCGCACAGCTTCTACTCAGCCACAATCATAACCTGGAAGTTTCCAAACCAATCTTCTTAGTGAACATAGATGCAGAAATCTTAAACAGAATAGTATAAAAAGACTCCAGCACGTGATCATGATCATTATTCATTACGGTCAGTTGGGATCTATACCAGGAATGCAAGGATAGTTCAACATTAGGAAAACCATTCACATAATTGACCATATCAAAAAGCAAACCAAGAAAAAACATATGATTATCTCAATAGAGGCTGAAAAGGCCTTTGAAAAAATATAACATTCATTCCTATTGAAAACACTAGAAAGAATAAGAAGAGAAGTTACTTTACTAAAAATAGTAAACAGTATATATCTAAAGCCATCAGCAAGCCTCATGGTGACAAATTAGAAGGCTCCCTAATAAGATTAGGAGTGAAACAAGGATGCCCATTATCACCTCTATTATTTAACATTGTACTAGAAACACTAGCAGTAGCAATTAGAAAACAAAAAGAAATTGAAGATATTAAAATAGGTAATTAGGAGACTAAGCTATCACTCATTGCAGATGATATAATGGTCTACTTACAACATCCTAGAGAATCAACTAAAAAGCTAGTAGAAATAATCAACAACTTTAGCAATGTTGCAGGATACAAAATAAATGTACATAAGTTATTAGCATTTCTATATATTTCCAACACATTACCACAGCAAGAGGTAGAAAGAGAAACACCATTTAAAATCACCCTAGACAATATAAAATACTTAGGAATCTATCTACCAAAACAAACACAGGAATTATTTAAAAACAACTATGTCCTTTCCAAACAATTAAAACTAGTTCCAAACGATTGTAATAGCATTGATTGCTCATGGGTAGGATGAGCTAAAAAAATAAAAATGACCATTTTACCCAAATTAATTTACTCATTTATTACCATACCTATCAAACTACTATTAAAATTAATATTGATATAGATGGATATTAAAAGTGTTAATGGTTTATTTAAAACCATTTTGATAGTTATAGCCTTATGCCTGCTAAGATCTAATTTAAATCACCCATCATTACCTTCTCCCACTTTGCTGCTTCCTAGGAAAGAGAGTGTCTCCCAATGACATCAGAAGTCTTATACCTCTGTCTATGTAATTACACTTCCTCTGTAAGAGGAATCATGGGAAATGTAATTTCCCAAACCCCTAAATGCCCACAGGAAGTTTATATCATATATCTAAATATTAAAACTCAATGAACCCCAAAGAATCCCCAATTCCAATAACACATCACCCCCCCCCCCGAGATCCAGAGAAAAGACTGGGTTTTCTAGATAGGTCTTGTAAACATAGTCAACTTTTAAATTACATAATTTGGGGGATAAAAGAAAAGAGGACAAAAACAATGAACCAATGATTGCTAGGCCAATTGGGGCAGTCCATTTTGGCATAAGAGTGTACATTCAAAACAAATGCATTCAACTCCCCATAGTTTAATCAACTGCAACCCAAAGTTCATTTGGATCTTCAAGTTCCAGTGAAGGTTCTTCAGGCATCTTCATGGTTCTTTCTCCGAACAGGTTCATTGTCTGGATTCTGGGGAGATGGCAACTTTCTTATTGTGAAATTACTCTCAAAAGAATTTAAACTTTACATTATAGATTATAAAACATACATTCCCTTCTGAGGAGAATTATACATTTCCCCCTGAAATTGCTCTCAAAAGAGTCAATATTTTACATTATAAATTATAATACAGATATTATGATTATAACTTACACCCCTCCTGAGGAGAATCAATAACACATTCTCCCCTGAAGACGGTACCCCAGGTCAGCTAAGGATACATGGCTGAGTCATGGGGTTGTATGAAATCAATTGGCAAAAGAAATAATAACATAAAATAGAAATAAAATCCAAATTAAAGAAAAAAATATTGACTTGTGAATGAAATGTAAAATGTTAAAGTCTTATGTGCAAAAAAATGTAAGTAAAAATAAATTTATAACAGGTCCTTGAATCAAGGCCCAATTAAAGTGATTTAAGCAGTTTGCAATTACTTATTCAGGACTACAGAAAATTACCATTCTATATATAAGAGAAATAATAGGACCAATATGTGGGCAGGGGAAATGTCTTTCTATGGTCTTATTTGCCTGCATGTTCTCAGGGATGAGCTATAATGATAGCCAGTCTTAGGTGCTTATTAGGAAATGAAGCTCTGGGGATGTCTGGCCTATAACATGTTAGAAAAACTACAACCCCAAACCTCAAACACTAGTTTAAAGCCCTTCAGTATAACTTCCTCAATCCATGGTCTGAATAAATTTTTGCTCCTTGGCTCTTTGCAGATTCTCAGTCAGTCTCCATGACCTTGTGGCTCTTTTGCTCCCTTCTCCTGGAATCAGACAGAGAGACATTAATCACAGTCCCATATTATTTACCAATAATTGGCAGGTTACCATAGTCTATGGCTTTTTGGGTATGCATTAATATTATAGCAAATATATACTTATATTATACTTATATTATTGTAAAATCAAAACAGGATTAACATTGATTATATATACTTTAAACACAAAAATGAGAAAAAACATATTCAATTACTCTATTAAAAAAATTAAAAGGTAAAATCAAATCTTAAGGACATCTGTACCAGGAGCAATGCAATGACACAGGACAGTTCTGAGGGATTTATGGTAAAGAACGCTATCCACATTCAGAAGAAGAACTGCAGGAGAGGAAACATAGAAGAAAAACAACTGTTTGAATGCATGGGTTGAGGTGGACATGATTGGGGATGTAGACTTGAAACTACCACACCAATGCAACTAACAACAATTTGGAAATAGGCCTTGATCAATGACACATGTTAAAACCAGTGAAAATGTGCATCGGCCATGGGTGGGGGAAGTGTGGGGGGTGAAGGGGAAAGTAGGAGCATGAATCATGTAACCATGTTAAAAATGAATATTAATAAATGTTTAAAAATAAATAAATAAATAACTAAAAAAAATTAAAAGGATAAGCAATAAGAATATTTTTTTTAAATTCAGGGAAACATACGGATGTTTTTAAGTATAAAAATGAGAGAGGAAAAAAACCTCAAATACTGTATTGCACATAGGAGGAAAATAATAAAAGAATATTTTAAAAATAAAAAAATATATAGCTTAGAATTAGTGAAATGTTTTTCACCCAAAAATGAGATCCATTTCCTGTTAAGCATTTTCACGAACTGTGAGTATAAATGGTTTTTATGAAATAGCAGATTCATAATGCACATCCAAATAAAGTACAATAATTTCCAATAACACATTTAAGGACAATAGCAAAAAAAAAACATTATTATAACCACTTGCTATGATGTTTAAAAATTGTATACTTGTCACAAATTCAATAGGTATAGTAAATCATTTTAACCTTGGCTAAGATATTTTCCTAACAAAGTCAATTACTGTCTCCATTGCAATTGTGGGGTAGAGCTTAAAAAAATCTGATTAAAAAACCTTCTGGGTCTAAATTATCCTCAGGGGTTCTATATCCTTCTGATGGGAAAGCAAGTCAAAACAGAGACAAAATATAAAGCATACAGGAACTCTTCTGGCTTCCTGTGTAACCTACAAAATCTTGGGCAGGAAACTTCCATTTGTTTCCTCTACCCCTTTAAGACAACATTCTTTGTAAAAAATATATAAAATCTTATCATTTATACAGAAGGTTACTGGGCATCTAAAGTCAATTCTAAAGACCTCATAAAATTATAATTCAAATTCTCAAGGAATTAAAATCTTCAAGGTTGTACACAATTATCAAGATAGAATAAAAAAATTAAGTCATGTGATCCTATAGTTGAGGTGACAAATTCAGTATACATAAGGCTGTTGGGCTTTTTACAACTAAAAAATGTTTAAGATGTTCATAAATGGTACAGATAACCAAATTGGATTAATACAGGTAAACTGAAAAAAAAATTAAACCTTAAAGAAATCAGGAAATACAATATAAGAAACAGATTACAAGCAATGGAGGAAAAACCCTTTTTACCAATTCTTATAGATTTGTTCACTATTTGGGAGTTACAATAAAATCAGAAACAGAATTAATCTAGCAGTCAAAATTTCATTAGCTTAAAATGATTCAGGGCAACAGAAAAGTCAATTTAATAGCAAAATTAAATCACATAACAACAATTAACAAAATACAATAAGATACAGAGACTTTTTAAAAAGAAACAAAACCCATGCAGTCTGTTTTAAAGTACCCCTCTGGTCCAGTTCAAGTTCCTTCTAACTGATCTCTGCCCTGAGCACATGTGGATGACTCCATAAGGGTTAGTCTTGGGCAGGCCTAGTGTGTGTATGTGTGAGCGTGTGAGCTTGTGAGCGTGTGTGTGTGTGTGTGTGTGTGTGTGTGTGTGTGTGAATTCCTACCTTGAGTTTCAGGCAAGATAATTGCAAGGAATAGTTTGAAATAGGCCATGTGGCCCACGCTTGCCCTTCTACTTCCTGTTTTAAGAGTAAAAGCTAGGGCCATGTGGAAGCCAACTTCAGTAGGGGCTAAAGAAAGCCACAGTTTGGAGATCCCAAGTGGAGTGTATTGTAAGGTGGCTAACAGAATCTTTTTGCTTCTGTAATTTCTAATGGTCACAAAAAGTCAGTTAGACGTCTTAGAATCTTCAGAAAGTCACTTGCAACTTGAAACTATAAATAGACATGAAGTTCCAACTGATGGGGCTTTTGCCTTCTGGCTTTAGCTGTGGCTGGAGGCTTTTGCTTTGGCTTAGCCTGTTAGTTGCGGTCTTTCGGCTTGGTTTTGTTTTGGCCTTGGCCTGTGCTTATCTTGTCTTGGGGAAATTTAAACCTATCTCATTTCTCTGGACATCTCCCTGATCTCTCCATCTACATTCCCTTTCCCTGAATTTCCTTTGGGCCCTGGGTGGAAGGAAGGGCTTGGTGATTGAACATTGTGGGTTTTAGTTTCTATAGACAAGTAGAGTATCCTCAGTTACCCCTAGTTTTAGTGATTTAATAAGGATTTTACTTAAAAGGCAGTCAAATCTCCCAACTGGGAGAACAGGCTCTCTCAGTCTAAAACTCTCCCCAACCCATCCCCCACTATCACTCCTCTCCCTAGCAGCAGTTAGAAGTCCTGAACCTCTTCCCTCTGACTAACCTGAGATTAATAAATCCCCTTGTTACCTACTCAAAGCCTCTGGTGAATCATTGTATTGAAGATTGAGGCAAGGGCTAAAGAGGGAAGGAATAATTTTCTTTTTATTTCCTTTTTTTAAACCTTTAACTTCCATTTTGGAATCAATACTGTGTATTGGTCCCAAGGCAGAAGAGTGGTAAGGGTAGGCAATGGGGGTCAAGTGTCTTGCCCAGGGTCACACAGCTGGGAAGTGTCTGAGGCTAGATTTGAACCTAGGACCGCCCATCTCTAGACCTGATTCTTTTTATTTCTTGAGATAACTGGGGGAAACCATCTTGGCAGGAAGTACCTACTCAAGACTTCCTCCAGCCATCAATTTGACTTGCAGGGAGGGGTCCTCTCAACTCCTTCCTCAAGAGATTTTAAAAACTAACAAGAGAAACCCTTCAGCCAAACCAAACATTCTTACTGGTCCTAGTTTCCTCCCTGTATTCTCTGTCTCAAGCCTCTGGGAATAAATCTGTTTGAGCTGCCCTCTCCTACATATTCCATTTCCTTTATCTCATACATACTTTCCTGTACCTTATTTCTTTCTCCAATCATCTTATAAACACCTAATATCCCCTTTTATCCTTCCTCACCCCCAAATTGTGTTCAAGACTCACTCAGATTACTTTTTTATAACAGGAGGACTTATGGGCGGGGGAAGGTAGCTAGAGAAGCTTTCTTCAGGTTAAAAGTCATTAATGTCTACAAGGAAACAGCTACAGCTGCAGTCTTTCAGATTGGTGGCAGAGGGAGCTGGGGCAGGAGAGCAGGAATCAGAGGAAAGAGTCAGTAGCAGCAGGCAGGGCACTGGCTGAAATGGGAGGCAGCATCAGAGCCAGCAAGAACAGTTAGGGGTCAGTGGCAAGGCAGTAGCAGGTATGAGGCATTAGAACAGCCTAGCAAGAGCTGGGATTGGGTCTGGGTAGCAGGAAAAAGTTAGGGACCCAGGGAGGGTCTGCCTGGTGAGGCCTGTAGTCATTGAAACCACAGTCATGGGAAATGTATGAACTAGCAGCCAGGAACAGGCTGTTAGAAAAATGACATTCCCAGTTTTAAAAAACACTCAAAAGAACTGAGAAAAGTGGCCAAAAATAGCACAAGAGCAGGTCTGAGGCTCTGGGGAGGACCCAGAGGTGTCTCAGCATTATGTGGCTTGGTAGGCTATCTGAAAAATTATGATAATTATGTCTCCAATGTGCTCGCCAAAACTATTATGATTAATGTTGATATAGATGGATATTAAAAGTATTAATAGTTTATTTGAAGTCATTTTGATAGTTATATCCACACGCCTGCTAAGATCTAATTCAAATTGCCCACCATTACCTTCTCCCACTTGGCTGTTTCCTATGAAAGAGAGCATCTCCCAATCACATCAGGAGTCTTATACCTCTGTCTATATAATCACACTTCCTCTGTAAGAGGAATCATGGGAAATGTAGTTTCCAAGTCCTCTAAATGTCCACAGGAAATTTATATCCTATATCTAAATATTAAAGCTCCACGAACCACAAAGAACGCCAAATTCCAATAACACACTGCCAATTTTTTTTACTGAATTAGAAAACAAACTATAACAAAGTTCATTTGGAAGAACAAAAGATCAAGAATTTCAAGGGAAATAATAAAAAAAAAACATGAAGGAAGGTGGCCTACCAGTTACAGATATTAAACTATACTATAAAGCAGTGGTCATCAAAATGATACAGAAGGCAAGATACAGTGCAATATGCTTGGCATAAGTGATGTCAGCAAGACAGTGTATGATAAACCCCAAAAGCCCAACTTTTGGGACAAAAATTCACTATTTGACAAAACCTGTTTTCTGAAAATTGGTAAACAATATGGCAGAGATTAGGTTTAGAGCAACATCTCACACCCTACACCAAGATAAATTCAGAATGGGTGAATGATTTGAATATAAAGAAGGAAACTATAAGTAAATTAAGTGAACACACAATAGTACACTTGTCAGATCTATGGGAAAGGGAAAATTTTAAACCAAGCAAAAGTTAGAAAAAATTACAAAATGCACAATAAATAATTTTGATTATATTAAATTAAATTTAAAAGGTTTTGTACAAACGAAGTAAAAATATGAATCATGTAACCATGGAAAATTTTGATGGAATACTATTGTGCTCAAAGGAATAAAGAACTGGAGGAATTCTATGTGAACTTGAAGGACCTCCAGGAATTGATGCAGAGTGAAAGAGCAGATCCAGAAGAACATTGTACACAGAGAGTGATACACTGTGATACAATTAAACATAATGGACTTCTCTACTAGCAGCAATGTAAGGATCCAGAGGAAGTCTGAGGGACTTATGAGAAAAAAAACTAGCCACATTCAGAGGAAGAACTGTGGGAGGAGAAACACAGAAAAACAACTACTTGAACACATGGGCTGAGGGGGATATTATTCAGGATGTAGACACTAAACAATAACTCTAGTCCAACTATCAATAATAAGGAATTAGATCTTAATTAATGATACATGTAAAACTAAGTGGAATTGTGTGTCAGCTAAGGAGTTTAGAGGGTTTGGGGAGAGGGAAAGAACATGAAACATAACTATGGGAAGATGTTTTAAATTAAAATAAAAAATAGGCAATGAGGAGACTAAGCTATCACTTTTCAGATGATATGATGGTCTACTTAAAGAATCTGTGAGAATATACTAAAAAGCTAAAGGAAAAAATGAATAACCTTAGCAATGTAGCAGGAACAAAATAGAAACACATAAATCATTGGCATTTCTATATATTTCCAATATATCTCTGCAACAAGAGCTAGAAAGAGAAATTCAATTTAAAATTAAAATTAAAAATTACCCTGGACAATATAAAATACTTAGGAATCTGTTTGTCAAGACAAATACAAGAATTAAATGAACACAACTACAAAACATTTTTACACAATTAAAACTAGATCTAATCAATTGGAAAATATTAATTACTCATGGGTAGCATGACAAACACAATAAAAATGACAATCTCACCCAAATTAATTTGCTCATCCAGTGCCATACCTATCAAACTCCCAAAAGTTTTTTTTTTACTGTAATGCAAAAACTTAGAACAAAGTTCATTTGGTTGAACAAAAAATCAAGAATATTAATGGAAATAATGAAAAAAAAATGTGGAGTGGGCCTAGCAGTACCAAATCTTAAAGAGTCCTATAAAGCAGTGGTCATCAAAACAATATGGCACTTGATAAGAGACAGAAGGGAGATCAGTGGTATAGACTTGGGGAAAATGGTCTAAGCAAGACAATGTTTGATAAACCCCAAATACTAGCTTTCAGGACAAAAATCCACTGTTTTATAAGACTGCTGGAAAGAATGGAAAACAGTAAGTAGCCAGTTAGTTTTAAATCAACATTTCACACCCTACATCAAGATAAATTCAGAATGGATGAATGTCTTGAATAGAAAGAGGATAACAATATGCATTAGTGAATATAAAGTAGCATGCCTGTCACATCTATGGGAAATAAAAGATTTTAAGAACAAGGAAGAGTTAAAAATATTCCAAAATATAAAAAAGTAATTTCAATTATATTAAATTAAAAAGATTTTGTAAAACAAAACAAATGCAAACAAAATTAGCTGGGAAGATATGAATTGGGGAAAAATCTTTATAACCAAAACATCCAGGGAAGGTGTAATTACTGAAATTTATAAGGAACAAAATCAATATGATAAATCAATTCATTCCCCAATTGATAAGTGGGCAAGGGACATTACATTAATAGGCAATTTTCATATAAAAAATAAACATATGAACAAGTTATCTAAATCTCCCAAATTAGAAAAATGCAAATCTAAACAACTCTGAGGTGCCACCTAACAGCAAGCAAATTGTCTAACAGGACAGCAAAGTTAAATAATAAATGTAAGAAGGGAAGTGACCAAATAGGGACATTAATGCATTGCTCATGGAGTTGTGAATTGATCCAACTCTTCTGGATGGCCATTTGGAATTATGCCCAAAGGGCTGTAAAAGCCAGTCTGCCCTTTGTTATCAAGAAGCAGGTAATCTTTGGATATAAGGAGGGATAAAGGTGAGGTAGGTATTACAAGGAGGAATGAAGGGGATGGCTGAATGTAGGGAAGGAATTAATGAAGTGGTATATTGGATGGCAAGAGAATGAATGGAAGAATACAGGAGAGGCAGCTTAAAACAGGCTAGAGGCTAAGGTTAGAGACAGAGGATACTGGTGAAGACAGGTTGAACCCTTCAAGGCAGGAAAGGTATCTCTATGGACACAAAGGATTTGGGCTGGTCAAAAGTGTTTAAATCTGCCTTGAAGTCTTTCTCTTGTTAGTTTCTAAAGTCCCTTGAGGGAGGAGTAGAAAGGCTCCTCCCTGCCAGTGAAACTGATGGCAATAGGAGGAAGTCTCTGGTAAGGACTTCCTGCCAAGATGGATGCACAGAGTACCCTCAAGAATAAAAGAGAAAATAATTCCTTCCCTCTTCAACCCTTGCTTAAATTTTTGACACAATGATTCACCAGAGGGTTTGAGTAGGTAAAAAGGGGGGTTATTAATATTAGGGTTGATCAGAAAGGAGAGAGGAGTTTAGGATTTTGTATTAGCCACTCAGGAGAAACTGAAGCTGAGGGAAGGCTCAGGAGAGGGTTAGACTGAGGGAGAGCCTGCTGTCCCAGTCTGAAGATTTGTCTGCCTGAAAGTAAAGTATATACTAGATCAATAAAATAAGGGATAGATTGATTTAAAGATGTCCTACTTGCCTACTGAAAACTAAACCAACAAATTCTAATCACCCAAACCAAAACCACACTTCCTCCCAGAGCCCAAAGGGAAAGTCAGGTAAGATAATAAGGGTATAATATGGAGGAGGTCAGGGAAAGGTCCAGAGAAATCAGCTAGGTTCAAATTGCCAGAGACAAAAAGCACAGGCCAAAGCCAATCCAAGAGTCAAAAGCAGGTCCTCAGTTGGACCTTCCGCTCTCTTCAAGCCTCAGGTTCCAATTGACTCTTTCTGAAGATTACAAAACTTAACTGCCAGGATGTTTTACAGTTGACTCCTGCCAGAGCAAAAGCCTCTGTTGCATCCTTGCACTACATGTTTGATTCAGCCATACCACTTCTGGGCTTACCTGCAAAAGAGAAAATAAGGAAAAGAATGTAGTCTGAAGACAAATTCAAACTGAATGTCATTGAAGATTCCTAGTTTAAGAAAAAAATGAAAACGATACCAGGGATGCATTATCTAATCAATTCAAATGGAAGTTCCAATGCTATGTTGTTAACACCAATACCAAAGTGATAAATGATTTCAAAAGTGTCAGTGATGATTCCCAGGTCATGGATTGTCAAAATGTCAGAGAGGAAAAGTGGGGAAATTTAGGCTTATTTATAGAGTGTGCTCAATTTAAGGTATGGAAACAAACAGCCAGTAACCATTGAGTACTCTATGCATTTCCTATGTATTTAATGAATGCATTACCCATTAGTTTCTAATCCAAGCATTACACAGGAATACACTGATAGTTCCTTTGGGACTGTCTACATGAAAATCTCCCCACTATTATGGTGGAAAGAGTGTGAAATCAATTGTGACTTCCTCTTTTTCTCTGGGATCAATTTGAAAGCCATATCCCAATATAATCAGGAAAACAAAAAGTAGACTACATTTAAAATGTAGGAGGGTCACTGTGTCCAATCCCAAAAACTAATTATTAACACAAGTCCCCCGGTCAAAATTGTTCACACAACTTTCAATGAAAAACAAGGATTAAGGTCACATATGGGTTTACTTAAAAAAAGTAAAAGAGAATGATTTCTCCATTAACAATAACATTGAGCATCCTGAATGCAAAATCTGGAAAGGCAAAACAGCATAGAGAAAGGTATGCCACAATATGTGAATGTGGGAATTTAATTCCAGGTATCAGTATGGGTCTTTAGAAATATCCTAGTCAAAACTTCTGATGTAAACCTGATGATTGTTGAAACTGAAATACCCTTGGAGCAACTCTTGGGTTTGATTGTATTTTTCCAGTGGAGGAAAAATGGAGGTTTCTGGCTCCTGTGCTGAAGATATTATTTATAAAAGATCTTTCTCATTGAAATGGAGAACTAGAAATTGGGTTTCCTTCCATCCCCAATTCAGCAGATCATATCAATGGGACATTATGAAGAGGACCATATTTGGGGTTATAATATTCATTCAAACAACATACATGTTATTCTGTGTGAAAGAAGAGGGAGAAGTCAGATATAGAAATGCAAAGGATAGAATTTTTCTATGTTCCTGAACTATATCTTGGAAGGTGAATGGGAAGTGTCATGTTGTAAATCATCTTTCTGATGAAAGGGAGAGGAATTCTTTTTTGCTCTACTTGAAAAATTAAATTTCAGGAGCTGTTCAAACAGAATGGAATTGAGTATTCCTACTCTGTGAAAAATTGAAAACCATGCCAGGGATATATTATCTAAACAATTCAAATTGAAGTTCAAGGTCCAAGTGATTAATGATTATGAAAGTACCAGTTATGATTCCCAGGCATAATAGTAATAATATAAAGTGTAAGGGAAATTGAAAAATTGAATGATAGAGTGTATCCAACTTTCCTTACTTTGTATATGTTGCTCAAGCAGTCTGATTGCGTTTGAACTAAAGAAGGTTAGGTAACAGATTAACCCTGCTTTAAAAAAAACTCCTTGGACATAGATTACAAAAAAACTTATTCATTGTGTTAAAGATTTAAAATAAAAATATAGCATAAGGATTTCAAATAGGTGTTCCCTAATTCTACCAGGAGTGTTAAGCTTTTTGTACTTCCCTCTTGACCTAATGGTCTTTTTTCTTATCTCTGGAAAATTCAAAATCTTCTTATTGCCCCTTATTTTATCTTAAATTTTCAACTATCTCACTAACATAAATCTAACATCCTTATCAGTTAACTTGCATACAGCATTCAAGGTGGACCCTGGGGTGTGTAAAATGGCATCTGGCCATCTTGGGCCAAGAGTCTGTCTTCATATGGTCAAGATCACAAAAACCTGGAAAGAAAGATCTTTGCTTCTTTCGCAGTTGGTAATGTCTTTCAGACCACAGTCACACAGTCACTAGATGTTGATAATTACATGCTTGAATTGGCACAGGAAAATACCAAAACATCTAGAGGAAAAACCTTCTCTTTCACCAATATACAGTGAGTCAGAAAAATTAGGAAAACACTATTGGCTCAAAAAACCTCTTTCAACATTCCATTAAACTCTGTCTAGCAACACATATGACCTTCAAATTCCAAAATAAGAGGTAACATTTAAGGACTTAACTTTTATAAATAAAAACCTGAAATCTTGTCTTAATACCTGCCATGGGTAGTCAAAAGATCAAAGAGGAAAAGTGGGGAAATTCATACCATTATATAAAGAGCTCTTTTTAAGGCTTGGAGACATAGAGGCAATAAATAGTGTATATTCAAATACACCCCTTTCCAATTTGTCTGACAAACACATCATTCATGGGTTTTGAATCCAAGTTTTCCTCAATTATACTCTATAGATTCTTTGAGACTGGCTACAGGAAATTTTTCCCATTGTTATAGAGGTAACAGGGTGAATCCAATGGTAACTTCCTCCTTTTCTCTAGGAATGATTTATAATGAAATGGGGGAATGTGGGGTGACAGGAATACTCGGTATGACATTTAAACACTCAACTTAGCCAGGGGAACTACTTAACCTTTTTGAGTCCTTTGGAGTTATATTGAGACACTAGGAAGTAACATTAAAGGATTTTAATAATAAAATAAGATGAGGTAAGTGGGTAATGTGGCATACTACTCTTAACTGTTATAGGAGGGAAGATACAGGGCTTTAGGTCATCCAGAAAATCAGGGGAGTGGAGATAAAACATAAAATACACTATACTAGACTAAATGCAAGCTTGACAGGATTTGGGAATCTCACTACTTGCTCTAACAATTTTCTCAGCTGTTCCAGGGTCCAGGATTTGGTCCACAATCTCCACTGGGTCACTCCAATAGGCTGTCACAGGCCTGGAGGTTCATCCTCCAAAGCTACTGATCCAGACCTATTTGTAGTTCTTCAAAATGCACTTCAAGTGGGGTTTTCTCAGTGAAATCAGGGCACAAGCTCCTCCACCAGTGGCAAAACTCCCAACTGTCCCAGAGTTCAAAAGCCCCGTGACCTTTCAGTCACATGCCAAAAGCCCTTACAATGTTCAGCTCAAGCTTGCATTTTCCAATATTCTTTTCTAAATTTTTCACTTCTCTACCTTGACTTATTCCTTATTACAGTTCCCCCCTTTGCACAAAGGAAAAATATATTCCACACAGCATTTTGGTATTTCTGCTTTATGGACTAACTTAAAATTCTTAACCAAAATAACAAACAACCTACTCAATCTCTATCTTTTCCTATCTATCACTACCTTACTCTATCCTACTCTGAGGATTTTAACAAGGAAAGATAAAGGGATAAATACATTGAAGAGTTACATAATCTAAAATACAGAATTCCAAGTAGTAAAATAAAACTTGCAACAAAATCAACAGCAAAAATAAAACATCAACACAAAATTCAAAAGAAACATCAAACACAAATCCTATTCTAATACAGAAATAGTATACTAACTAATAAATGCAAACACGTTTTGGAAAATACTTATTTAACAGAACATTGCATTAGTTTTACATCAAATTTTAACAAAACATCAAACTCACTTATGCAAATTACATTTAAATGTTTGCAACTCAATTAGTATAAAATAATTCACAGAATTTACATGTATACATATATACATACATATACACATATATTTATACACACATATACATGCATGCATGATACAGATATATAACATATACATGAAATATACATGATATACATATATACATGTATGTATACATAATACGTAGCAAATATACACATGTACACACTTTACATATATACAATACTTACACTGTAATACAATTTAAAATATAAACATGCTATTTACACTTATTTGCACCTCTATTTACATTAGGCTGTGATATGTGATCTATAGTATGTTATATGTTCTTCATGTAATGCAATTGTGTTATGTTTGTTGTATCTGCACTGTAATGTGCATTAGTACCTTATCTCATCTTATTCCCTACTCTAATCTAATCTATTTATATTTCACTAAACTATTCTAAACTATCCCTATGGCATTAGTATATTAGTCTAGTTACACTGACCTAAATAACAAGCTAATTTTTTTTAGTAACTAACTATCCTTTTTTATACTTACTTATTCTATAGCTAACTTTAGTTTTCTTAGTATTTATACATTGTATTATCCCATGAGGAATACATGGTTTGTGTTTTTATGTGTCTGATTTGATATGTTGTTACTTTGCTATATTGTGTTACAAAATGTTACTGTTGGATGTATGATACCTACAAAAACATCAAATCTCCTTCAGATTCCTATTCCATCCATGAAGTCTTCTTCAGTGGACTTCCTCTCATCTCTTTTTCTCTTCTGCTTTTCTCCTTTTCCCTTTTCTCCATTGAAGTTCTTGATAGTAGTATTGTAATGTTGAATACATATGAATATGTAGTGATACTATTTATATTACCCTAAATCCTTTCAAATCACTTAATCCAAATTGTTCATGATCAATCCTCTCCTTTTTTTTTATTTTAAACCCTCAACTTCTGTGTATTGACTTATAGGTGGAATAGTGGTAAGGGTAGGCAATGGGGGTCAAGTGACTTGCCCAGGGTCACACAGCTGGGAAGTGTCTGAGGCTGGATTTGAACCTAGGACCTCTTGTCTCTAGGCCTGGCTCTAAATCCACTGAGCTACCCAGCTGCTCCCTCAATCCTCTTCTTTAGGAAAATCCTTGAAAATAAAGTTTTTATCAGTTGAGTTCATAAGTTCATCAGTCTTAATACAATGTTCATAATATCCTGAATCCTCTTCATCCATGTCCTTTTCCACCCAAACATCCTCTTTCCCTGGAATGGTCCTCTCCTCACTGAACTTTCTGACTGAAGACTCAAATTGACTGAAGATCTCAACTTACATAATTTCTTCTTCACCTTCTTCATTATTAACAATTTCTCCATTTTCATTATTTATACCATATGCTAATTTAGTGAGAACAATGATACCATGAATCTCTAACTAATACTTCAGAAGATGATCAAACCAATACAACTGTATAAGGACCTACCCAGTTTTGTTCTGTTGCTGATATTTTGGCATAATTTTTCTCATAGACCATATCACCTATGATTGAAAATTATGAAGAGAATAATTCAATGAACCAGATTGAATTAATACTCCCATATTTTGTAATTTTCTTAGTCTCTGCTGTAAAGCAACTAATTATGAAGCAATTTGTCAATCACCTCCTAAGAGTGATGCATAAACAGCCTTACCAGACTTTGCTTGTAGTGGAGCATGTCCAAAGAGCATCTCATATGATGATATATTTAGATCTGCTCTTGGACTTGTACTTAGGTAAAACAAAGCTATGGGAAGAATATCTGAGCACTTAAGACAGATTTTGGCACAGAGTTTCCCAACCATAGACTTGAAGTCCCTATTCATGCACTCCACTTGACCTGAACTTTGTGGGTGATAAGGAACATGATTTTTAGCTGTTATTCCTAGATTCTCATAGACTCTGCTAAGGATATCCTGAGTGAAATAAGATCCCTTATCCGAATGTATGGTTAGAGATACACCGAATCTAGGTACAATTTCCTTGAGTAACACTTTCACCACAAAGCTTGTTGTGTTGGTATTTGATGGAAAAGTTTCAGGCCACTTAGTCTATCAATTATCACATGAAAATATTGTATCTTCTAGCTTTAGGTATACAGATATAATCAATCTGTAAACTCTCAAATGGACAATATGGTAAAGGCCTAAAACCCAAACCTTTTTTCTGAATGCACTTTGATTGAACTTTTGGCAGACAAAACAACTATTACAGATCTTATTTTCAACAGTACTTATTCCAGTAGCAACCCATTGTGTCTTGATGGAATCTACAACAGTTTCTGTACCAAAATGATCCTTTTCATGGATGGTTTGACACAAATAGCTATACAAATCTTTTAGTAACAATGGTCTTCTTTATCCTATCATCAATCCATATCCAATGTTCTTTCCTAGTTCCTAATTTATCCTTCCATTTCTGGATATCTGAGTCTACATAAGCTTTTTCTAGATCATCAGAATCAATAGATGTTAAATTAATTACATAATTTGGAACTTTCTGGGCTGCATACTTTTCAGTGATATCAGCTCTGTAATTACCTTTAGAGACTGAATCTCTACCACGAGTATGACTCCAACAAAGAATCACTGCTAGATGTTTTGGCTTTTGGATTGCTTCCAACAACTCAGTTATTCCTGCATGAGCTATTGGTTTTCCCAATTCAATAATATAACATTGTTGTTTCCAGATCTTTCCTGTTGCATGGCAAACAGAGAATGCATATCAAGAGTCAGTGTAAATATTTGCCTTTTTATCTGCAGTTAAAGATAGACTTGCTTCAGTGCCACTAATTCTGCACCCTTTGCACTAAGATTACTAGGTAATGAGCCATGCCACAGTGTCTCAAATTCTGTGAAAACTGTGGCTCCAGTATATCTGATTCCATTACCCAAATATAATAATGCATCTGTGAAGAACAACAAGTCTGGATTTTTGATTGGAGTGTCTTTATAATCCATCCTAGGCATATCCACAAGATCTACTACGTCAACACACTCATGCAAAAGTTCACCATTCTTAGGCAAATCTGGAAGAAGAGTAGCTGGATTGTACCTCTCTTTAACTGGATTTCTCATTATCTAAGAAGAATTTCATACTTAGTCATTGGTTTGAATATGCTTGAATACAAAATTTCTTCATTAGTGCTTCTATCTGATATGAACAATAGACAATTAAAGGACATCCCAAAAAACAGATCAGCTGACTTCTGGATTAACACAGTTGCTGCTGCTACCCCTCTTAGACAGAATACTGTCCCCACAGCTACTGGATCAAGTTGACAACTATAATATCCAATTGAATGATAGCTTTTTCCTAGAGTCTGTGTAAGCACACCAGAAGCAATACCTTTTCTTTCATTGACAAATAGCTGAAAAAGTTTCTCATAGTCTGGGATTCCTAACACAGAGACAGATAAAATTGCTTCTTTCATCTTATCTAAGCTTAAGTGATGTTCAGGCTTTAGCTTCAGAGATTCTGGTTCTGTATTCCTGGTTACATCTGTTAAACACTTAGTACTCTCACTATATCCAGCAATCCAATGCCTACAGAAACCAGTAGTTCGAAGAATAGCTCTAAGTTGTTTCTTAATTTTAGGTGCACTCAATTTTTAGATATCAGCTATTGTCTTTTGAGTGATACTTCTGGAACCCTCTGACAACACAAAGCCAAGATATCGCACATGAGGCAAAGTCCATTGTACTTTTGTTTGGAGATTTTATGCCATCATTTGTATAATTCAATCAAAAGAATCTTGCTATCCCTAAGACAAGCCTTTGCATTTGGGGATGCTAAAAGAATATCCTCCACAAAATGCACCAATTTACTCTCTTTTAACAATCATTTTTAGATCTCGATTTAGAATTTGAGAGAACTGGCTAGGTGAGTCTGTATACCTCTGTGGATGATGAGGCCAGGTGTACTGAGTTTTCTCCCAAGTGAAAGCAAAGAACTTTTGATAATCCTCATGAATTGGTATTGAGAAAAATGTAGAGCATAAATCTACCACTGTTAAATATCTAGCCTGACTTAGAATGGAAGAAATTATAGCAGGTGAACTCGGCACAACTGGATGAGTCTTGATGACATAATCATTTACTGCTCTTAAATCTTGAATAAATTGGTAAACAGGTCAGCCATTTTATTGAGTTTTGTCTTCTTTATAAGTAAAATTGATGTTTTAAACTCAGAAAAACATGATATTGTTATCTCTTGTTGAATTATGGACTCAATAATTGGTCTCATACCTGATATTGCTTCTTTAGTCAAGGGATATTGATGCACACAAGGAACTGGTCCTTCCTTTCTTGTCACACTGACTGGAATATCTGATTTTAACAATCCTATGTCTGTGGATGATTTTGATCTCAAGTTCTTAGGTATATCCTCAGGTATTGGATAGATAGTATATAGGTCATGCTCTGTACTGTTGGAATCTAAGAAAAGCAATGGAAAGGCTTTCAAAGATTCCTCTGGGAGAAGTAAAGAAATATCACCAGTTTCAGTACATTGAATTGTAGCCCTTAATTTACATGGAAAATCCCTTCCTAAAAGATTCATTGGACAACATGGAATATAAAGAAAAGCATGTTCCACAGAAAGGAGTCCAAGGGTTATTATTTTTGGTTGTAATTTAGCTACTTTCTGAGTTATGCATGCAACACCAACCACATCCATTGTACCAACAGCTCTACAATTCTCAGGAAAACTTTACACAACTGATTTACTGGCTCCTGTATCTATAAGAAGGTCATAAATCTGGTCTCCAATAGTTACAGACACATGTAGATCTGTGCTATTGGGAGGTTGAAAAGTTTCTAACACTGGAGCTAAAACAGTAACATAAGAACAAAGCTCAGCTATTTCCTGTCCATTCAAGTTAACATCATCTTGAATTACAGAATTTTCCCAGGATTTTGCATCTTTGGTCCTTTTCGCCTCTATTCTTAAAATGATGATTATGATCATCCTAAAACCACTGCTAACCTTAAAATCTAATCCTCATATAAGTAGATTTTCTCCCCTAAACCCAAGTAACATAAAAACTAGGCAGAATTTTGTTCTGTAGAGGATCTACACACATGAAATATAGAACAGAGAAATACAAAAAGGTAAAACAGAAAAGAGAATTTGAGCCAAGGTTAGGTTTAGGAAAATCCTCTCAGCTTCTTAGTTAGGACTTTCAGCTTGAGTGTTTATTTGCAAATAAATATACATACACTATCTGATTTACATCCTTTGTAGACAAAAGAAATAATGCAGCAGGTTACATAAAATTTACAAATCTGGTATTAACCCAGTTTTGTCAAAATGTTGGATACAGGGAGGACTCGTATTTTTATGTCTGTGTGACTTTTGATAAGGAAGCAGGGAAGAGGTGAGAAAAGATTCTTGGAGACTATGAAACCTTTGGAGAGTTGGGGTCTGGGAAATCTTATTAAAGGACTTAATCTGGAGTGTACTACTTGTGGCTAGGGATGTTTGATATGCTATTTCCAGGAGATGCTTAGAATGGAAATCAGGAGAGATAAAATAAGTATTTTTGAAATACTCCATATCTAGTGAGAGCCTGCTAAATGACTTAGGTCTTGTTTAGGAATTTATCATTGACCCTCAAAGCATTGCCTGTTATATAGAAGGTTTCAGGACTTGTCAACTCATACAAATTTCTGACATAACAAACAAGAAAATTGCCTTTGCAATATATTTTGTTTTTAGAATTTTTTTTTGCCATGAGATTTTGCCATGAGACTACCACATCCTCAGGGTTCCTCAGTCACTGTGGAGTGGGGATCAAATGAGATCTCTTCCTCTTTAAGTCTTCTTCAAGGTCACATTATCTGAAGGCCTTATTATACTTTAGAGTTTTTATTGTTCTCCTCTTATTTGTTATTACTGTCATTTTAGTTGACAGTCTCTGAGTTATGCATGAAACACCAACCACATCCATTGTACCAACAGCTCTACAATTCTCAGGAAAACTTTACACAACTGATTTACTGGCTCCTGTATCTATAAGAAGGTCATAAATCTGGTCTCCAATAGTTACAGACACATGTAGATCTGTGCTATTGGGAGGTTTCTTCCTGACCCCATTAAGTGTTTTCTTGGCAAAAATCCTGGAGGGTTTTGCCATTTCCTTCTCTATCACATTTTATGGATGAAACTGAAGCAAAGAGGATAAAGTGAATTGTCCAAGTTCATACAGGCAGGAAATGCCTGAAATTAAATTGGAACTCAGGAAGTCTAGTCTTTCTGACTACAAACCCCATACTCTCTTCATTTCACAACCTTTGATTTTATCTATTTGTAATGCTCTTCTTGAACAATATTTCTCCTAGAGATTTAGGAAGACATCTAGTTCAATTCATACTTAAATAAGAAAATCCTCTATGATATCTCCCAAAAATAGTCATCCAATTTTTTGAAGGATTATATTGAAATGAATATTTGGTAAATTAGTGAAATTTTATTAAGGCTGTACTATATATAAGACCCTGAGTTATATTTCAAAAGTACATTCACAAAATGAAACATTCTGTGATCTTGAGATGTTTACACTTTCACAAGGAAAACAGAGATATATAAATATAATAAACATAAATAAAATATGTTCAAGATAAATAAATAAGAGTATAATGATTTGGACAGAAAAAGTTGAGGGCAGCCAACTAAGAAAGAGAGACCTTTTCAACTAAAAGCAAATACTGGAACTGAGCTTTGAAGGGCAAAGATTAAGAAACTCTTGCTGAACCCAGGTGTGACAGTATAATCCCTTTGGTCTAGATTGATGTCCTTAGACTTTACATCTTAAACATAAAGGATGCAAAAATATATTTTCTCATAATATTTGCCTCTTTAATCCCCCACCATTTAGTACCAGCAGCAAACTTATCAAAGCTTAGTTATTGTCTCATATAGAGGGCCTCCAACAAAAGTAAAGTAAAAGATACTGAAAGTTAAGAATAAATAAGTTATAGAACAAGTGTTCAGATATTAAAACACATTTCTCACATGCAAATAGTGATTGAACTTAAAAGATTCAGCAATTTAAAATTAATGTTTAGTATAACTAGAATTATTTAGGAAGGTTGATATGAACTGTATCTGAAAATAAACTAGGCTGAGAATTTATTTTTTATGATCCAATTAATGCTTGGTTCATATCTGCTGGAAAATGAGTGACACTTTAATTAGTACATTTTTTTAAAAAATTAGTCATCATTTCCCACATTCTCAAAGTTCACTCCAGGTTTTAGTAGGTATTCAGAGCATGGTATATTCAAAGGAGTAAACAAAATAAGTTTTCCTTCTTGTTCCCATTCTTCAAGAAGCAAGAAGCAGGGGAAGAAAAAGGATAGTAAATCCTAATATCTCTGCCTATAGGGATTGGAGACAGAGTTCGCCACTTCGCCACATGTGAAAGTTAAAAAATGTGATTAAGCCAGAAAAATTGAAAAATCCAATAATTCACACTGGGCAGAAGGGTAGCACAACAGAAAGAGCGCAAGTTCTGGAGTTTGGTCAAATCTGGCCTCAGGCATTTATTAGCTATGTGATCCTGAGCAAGTCACTTAACCCTGTTTGCCTCAGTTTCCTTGCCTCTAAAAATTAGTTGGAGGAGGACATGGCAAACAACGCTAGTATTTTTTGCCAAAAAAAAAATGTGGTCATGGAGATTCTGAAAAAAACCTAAACAACAGTCCTTCAGTCCAAAGACATCTGAAGTAACCAAGGACTTGACAATGTCCAAATAGTGAGTCATCACATTCCTCAATGAACTGGAAGATTCTAGAAGAGCTCCTGATGCATCCTCCCCAGTAATACACCCCCTGGGGAAATTCAGTCTTTGGGAGGAAACTAGGATTTCAAAGAAAGAGAGGGATGAAGCACATGGGTTGAAGACTGTGAAAAGTCAAATAAATAGGAAATGGAATGATGTATGTCATTTTGTGTTAAGGAGTTCATTTTAGCATATGGGTGCATATATATTGTTTGAATGATATGATGTATATTTTCACATTGTAAGATATATGTTATGTTTTATATTTATTCTATGTTGCATACATGACATAATAGACCCACTCCAATTGAAAACTTCTTTTTTTAAGGCACCAGTTTCTAATCATTAACTCTGGTAACCTCAGTGTCATTGTTGACCCCTAACTCCCATTCATCTCACATATTCATCGAATTACTAACTCTTAGATTTACAGAGGGAAATAGTAGGATGTGTAATAAGGAAGAGGGATGTTATGTAGAAAAAGACTCTTAACAAAACAAGCAATGTGGAAGGCAAAAGATAGTGTAAACTGAAAACAATGTGTATTCAAATAACTTGAGATTTTGTTAAATGCTTTACTAAAATCAAAGTAACCTGCATTTACAGTAATATACTTTCAGGGGAAGACCTGATGGTATCCCATGAAGTTTAGGTTCACTGTTGGAATGAAATAGAGAGAGAGAAGACCTCAGACTTAGTCTTTTCCATCAACTGATGAAAGCAGCATCTCTCCTGAGAAAAGTTTGAACAATATTAGTTAGATATGTTGACCCCAAATTTTAAAGTCCCGTTGTTGTTGTTATGATTATTATTTCTTAGTCAGTGATCTCTAATTTTTCATAATCACTTGTGGAGATTTTTTGGTAAGGGTATCTGAGTACTTACATTTCATTCCCCACCTCATTTTACAGAGGGAAACAATGATAAATGAATTGCCTGATAACATGCAACTATTGTGTGAGGACAGATTTGAACTTGGATCGTTTTCACTCCAGGGCACATTGCAAGTCCTAATAAGAATAAAATTTTCTCTATTTAGTAGTTTCATACAGAATTAAATTTAGCTAAGATTTCATATTTAACTGACAAACAATTATCAGTGGTCTCTGAGGAAGCCATTTGGAAGAGATATGTTGCAAATTATCACTCTAAAGCAGTGATGGGCAAACTTTTTAAAAAGGTGGCCAAAGGAAAGAAAATGCTCATCTGTCAGTATATTTCTAAGGCAAATCTTTTCAAGATTCACTGTATTGTATCCTACTCATTGTATTTGTCAGATTAGGAATAATGTCATGATGGAGAGAACATTTGAGGGGCCTGTAGTTTTCCCATTGCCACTCTAAAGGAAGTTAGAATGAATAGAATTCTCTCTGTACGATTTAAAAAATGGGTTTCAAGTGAAGAAAAAATAACAGAAATGAGCCTTCTTAGTCAAAGGAAAAGGCAAGACAAAGCCATGTATATGATTAACTCACCAGTCAGAATTCTCTTTCTACTATTTAATAATACTTTCTTTCATCCAAGATACCATTTGTGTCTTTTGAATGAACTTTATATCCCAAAATATGGTCTTCTCCATGAACTTCTGTTCACATGAATATGCTTAATTGTAGAGCTAAGAACAGGCAATGCCTTACTCTCCATTGCAATGAGAAACATTCACTAGAGGCAATATCTTCAATGCAAGAGAAAGAAACCTCCCTCTTTCTTCCCTGGAAAAAATAGAACCAAACCCTAGAACTGTGCTGACATGGAATCTAGAAACTCCAAACTTGTAACCTAGTAAGATCTGATGAGCTCCAAGTTTTAGGACTGTCTTGTAAGTTGGAGAACTGAAGGCTTATACTTGTTCTCTGTTCCTATGAGAATCCACCCTAATGTTAATCTCAGACTAGCAGTTTCAGACTGAATAATGCACTCTTGGGTAAATTACAATTCCAGTTAGGTGGATCTAGTGTTATAAAAATAATAGAAGGATTGATGGTAATAATAATAGAGGCTGTAAGGTAGAGGCTTTGAAAGGTGGATAGGATTTTGGTGTGAGAGAGAGCCTGCTCTCACCCATGGCCTCTGTGTAGGTGCTGCTGGTAAAGCTATGCCTCTCTTCTCCTGACAGGCTTCCTCAATTAAGCCTGTTAGCTCTTCTTATAATAGTTGCCCAGGCAGGGAACCAGTGAGAGGTTATAGGTAGAGTTAACCTCTCTAGTTTCTCAGCCTGGATAGATAAGGCTATTGATGTTGCTATTTGAACAACAGTGAACTGTGACTGCATAAAGATCTCCCCTACCCAAATGCCTAGATATAATGACCACTCAGGAAAGGTACTTGATGACAAAACACTGTATTTGATTCTAATCAATGGGGTTAGGAACAAGGGAAAAGGATGGAGGATTTAGGAACCTTATTTGCTAATACTCTAGGCTATTGATCAGGCTGTTGGAAGAAAGCTAGCTCAAGTAGAGGTTGGAGGATTCTTCACCCTCACACTAACCCTGGCCTGACTTGGTCAGAACCAAGCCAAAGATTAGAGGAGACTATTGATGATTTTGATGACAGTGTCACTATTTCTTCTTATTTCTATTGTCAATGATGGTGATTGCTCTCTAGCTCTTAGTATGACAGGTTGGTTAGCAGGTACAGGTACAGGTACATGTACAGGCCTAACCTCTCTTGAGACCTCCCACCTCCCAAGTTCTATTCCAGAGTGAGCCACAGGTGCTGGACCTGGTGGGTATTTATAGAGTTGGCTAGAATGGACATTTTGCCCTGGCTCACAGCATATGGGAACATTCCAAGGTTTTCAGCTGCCAGTCTTGTCCCTCAAAGTTGGTATCCATCTTGTCCCAGAAATCAATATAACACTAGGATTATGCTAAGTACCCTTTTTGTCTTAGGTACTCTTCTGCATTGTAACAAACATCCTTTCTCAAGAAGACCCACACATGTACAATGACCACACATTTTAGTGTTCGTTGTAAGTAATCCATTCCCTTAAACCCTAGTCTCTGGCTATGGTTCCTTTCCCAAGTCTGTCAGTATAGTTTGAACACTCCCATTTCCTTGTACTCTGATGTTTTGTAACCTTGTAACTCTGATGTTTTGGAAGTTGATTCATATACCTTATGCCTTGACCACGTATTCCTGTGGGATTCTAATGTGTATCCCTGTATTTTCCTCAGGGGGGAATGTAAAGTTATTCTCCTCAGTGGGGACTATGTTATTGCTGTGAATTTGGACTTGAATTTGAACCTAATTTAGAACAGAAGACTACCTCCCAGAATCCAGAAGGCACAGTGAAGATGCCTTTAGAGACCACAACCTGCACCAGAAGATCCAGAGTGAACTTCAAGACATGGAAAATTTAAACTTTGGAGGGGTTGAATGTATTTATTTTGAATGGACACTTTTATGCTAGAAAGAGGACTGCACCTAAATGGCTTTTTGTCAATGCACTGAACATTGGTTTTGTTCTTTCTCCATTTTATTTCCCTTTTATCCCTGAATTATTGTAAACTTTGATATGATTATGTTTTCATGATCCACTGGGGAGGCTAGTCTCCCAAAGGATCACAAGGGGAATGTAAAGTTGAAAAGACCTTGTACCCCTTTAAACTGCATTACCCAAATTCCCTTTCACCACACCCATAATTCCTTAAGCCTTTTCCTATTGGTCATTTGTTTTCACAGGCTTTATTGAAATGGCTTTTTGGCGTGGTCATGGGGGCTTTTGGACCAGAGGTCATGTGGTGAGGGTGAGTTGGGACTCTTTCCCTGCGTTTTAATAAATTCTTATAAATATCATACTTTGGAGGCATTGAATATTAATTTTAAAATTCACAGCTCCCATTTGAGTTTCAAGGGTTCTGAGGCCACATTCCTGGTCAAGTCTGTCATTGGTTTAGATATCAGACTAAAACCAGGGATTCATTGTCCACAATACTCTGTTACTCCTAAGATTGCACAGAGCTGTTCCTTGGCTTTAGGCATGCACACTTTCTGTATATCTGCTACCCATTTCCAGGAAATCTTTGTTGTGTACATTGCTAATTTAAAGCATAGATCTACTTTTGGAATGACCCACTGCAGTTTTGCTTCTTATACATTGTACCCTCTTTTGCAAAGTTTTGGCAACAGGATTTTACTGTCTTTCTGATATAGTCGTACATTCAGTGACATAAGTAAAATGTCATCAACATTGTGAACCATCTTGCTCTCAGTAAAGGTAGATTTGGCAAAATATATTTGCAGATTCTGAGAACCTCTGGGCCAAATGATGGCAAGAGATCTGATTTACTTCCCAAGTGAATGCAAATATCTCCTGGCTATCTTCATGCAGGGCCAAATGAAAATATGCACCTTAGAGGTCCATGTCTGTGAACCATGCTGCATTACTTGGGATCTCTGTTATTATTGAAGCTGGACTTGGCACCACTGCATGATATTTTTTGACGAAATTGTTAACTGCCTTCAAATTCTGAATTAATTGCAACTGTATGTTGCCATTGGCATCTCTCTTGGGTTTTTCATTGGCATTATAGGTGTATCATATTCAGAAATAGTGTGGACCAGAATGCCTTGCTCTACTAGGCTCTTCATTATTGGTCTGACATCCTCCGTGGCTTCTTTATTCAATCTGTATTGAGGAATCTTAGGTGGAATGCTTTCTTTCACTTCAATCCTAACAGGCATTGTTGACTTTAAAATTTCTACATCTTTAGAGTGTTTTGTCCACACTTCATCAGGAATATCCTTAGGACTCTCAAAGATACTTCTCTAATGATGTTCTTTCTCATCATCCTCCAATTGCCTAAGGAAAATCAATGGATGATGCTTGAGAGATTGCTTAGGTAGATGTATAAAGATTTGGCCTGATTGGTTGCATTGTATGGTAACCCCAAGTTTGCACAAAACATCATGCCCCAAAAGATTCAATGGAAATTGGTGTATTAGTAGGAATGTGTGGGCCAAAGTGAGTGGTCCAATCTTGACAATCTTTGATTTCAGTTTTGGTACTCTTTCTATTTTCCCCGTGGCACCTGTTACCTTGATAGTAACCACAATGGTACTATTTTCTGGTAATTATTTTAGCACAGATCAGGTGCCACCTGTGTCAATCAGAGCTGGGTAAATTTTGTCTCCAATCTGTAGCATGACCAGTGATTCTTTGTCTTTGGTAGTTTGATTGACAGGTATGAGAGGAGCTTCTGAATCAATGGAGTCCAAGTCCCATTCGTGATTTTCATGGATTTCTCTCTGATCTGTCTTAGGATCTTCTAGTTGCAATGCTTTTTGATTTGCAATACATTATCAACCCCTACGTAATTGGATGTTGCTTGATTTTCCTGTGTTTCTCTTCTCTTATGGACTTGCTGTCATCTCATTTGTTGAAGACAATGAGCAAGGTAAAGTGCTTTGAGCTTTCCTGAACACACTTTGCTTGATGTTTTCAAGGCTAGATTCAGGATTAGCTTGCATTAGAGGAAATCCCACATCTATGTTGGGAATGTACAGCTGGTCATTAATTATATCCCAATTCTGCGAATCCATTCCTCTTCTGTGTGCATGACTCATAGACCCCATGTCAGTAGGAGGAAATATGATCCTGCATCCTTCATAGGTAACAGAGTTGCTGTGCTGGGCTTGTGCTCTGATCTTATTTCTCTTATTCTATCTCTCTCCATTGCACTGACAGTCTTCTTTATATTGGATTCCTCAATATGCTTGTCCTTTAAGCTTTCTCCAGGTGAAGCCTTCTCTGAAGTAACACAAGCTTGGATATGTGACAGCCTTTGATTTAACTCTCTCTGCAAAATTGGTTTTTGTAGGAACTCTTTGGCTGTTGGATCTAGCTTCAGAATCCCTATACTCTTATAGAAGTTTGTTTTTGCACTTTCCCTTTAGATTTAATGCTACTGGAGAGAGGACTGTATTGTCTTCTAAGTACTTTGCTCTTTCCTTCTCAGTGGCCTGTATGGGTTCTTCTTTCTTGCTGACAGTGTCTTTCTCTATAGGATACTATTTAAAACACTCAGTTAAACTTATTTATTATATTGTTGTGTATTGCTTTAGTAATGATTGATCTAATTGATTATCTTGTCTACTATCTATTGATGCTTCATGTGTTGAATGTTTGGAATAGGTTCATTAAGCTGAAGATTGAATATTTGCAGTTGATGTTTTTAATATTTTGCCTTTTGCAATGCCATAATGATTAATCAGTGCTATTTCCTTTAAGTTTAAGTCAAGGTTTTGTGTAAGGGCAAGCATATTTTGATTATTAGTTTTTAAATCACCTTTTTTCCATTCCATAGAATCTATTCCTCATCTCAATAATATCCTTCTCCATTTTCAATGTTTCATCAGACTTTTTTTCTGTAATCAATCAAGTTTTGCTTCAACAAGTCCATTACTTATTATTACTTTTCCCAGCTCCTCCATTTTGTTTTTTCCTGTCTTTTCACTTTCATACCACTTTACTCTGGTCTCAATTTAACACAGCTTCCTTGATTCATAAATTAGTGCATTGTCTTTCTCCTTGTGCTACAAACTTATCCATTGCAGCCAAACTCAGAGTACCGCTTGGAATGAAACAAGTGTGGTTGCAGTACTTTGATTTATTGCTATTATTGCACTTGTTGTTGTTGTTTATATTGAATTGGGAATTGTAGTAGGTGTTCCTTCTATTGTTGTTGTTGCTGCTATTAAAATTAATCTGGTACTTAAAATGACATTCCTTTATGATAAGTCCAGCTTTTTGACAAAGGAAACATATTTTTAAATTATTGTTGTTATATGTTTGCCTTGGCTGACTTTGGTTCCTTTGATTCTCAGTCTGAAGAGTCAAGTTCTTAATCTCCTCTATTTCCTTTTGCTTTTTGGCTTCCTTGAGCTGTTTCTTTGGGTCAGAAATTATAGAATCTTTCTCCTTTTCACTGTTTCTCATGGGTTTGGGCTCTCGGTCATGGGATACATGGACATAAGAAGCTGTTTACCTAAGATCTTCTAGGGACAGCAATTCCCACCCAGGACAATGCAACCAGAAGTATGCCTGGATAGGGATTGCACTTCCTTTTATAAATTAGCACCTAATGACTGGAGATTATTCTCACTCATATCCTGGAACCTGAGGATATTCTCCCTAGCTTCCACTAGCGTATCAATGAAAGTTCTTGGATGTTTATTTTCCTACTGACTCAATTTCTCAAAATGTCCCCAGCTGTCAGGACACATTGTGTGAATTTTAATGGCTTCCACTATACCTTCTCTTCAGTGGTGTAGAAAAACCATGTTGCCATGGGATGACAATTCCAGGTCCTTGTATTCCTGTGACCAAGAGGCTAGGTTGGGGTTACTTCTGGTTTCAGTTATGAATTTTGCCTTCTCACTTAGGGTAAATAACTCAGACAAAAGAATTTCCATGTCCTGAAATATAGGATTATAAAGCCTAATTGCCCTCCTATATTTTTTATTGACTTATGGGGGTTGATGTAGAATCAGGGCATTCTCTTTTTGAGGATCTCCAAGTCCCTACTTGGGAAGGGTTTGTAGCCTTTCACATGTAAAATCCCAGAGTCAAATTGTACCATTGTACAGTCACATATAGGCAGTATAAGGACTGCTGCCTCAGCTCCTTGTGGCTTTTCTTGATCATTCTTATCTTTGGCCTTGTCTGCAGTTGCACCCTCAACCAACTCCACTTGCATTATATTCTTAGTGTCAATGTCTTTACCCTTCCTAAGCTGTTTGTTTATCTTTATTAATTCCTTAATCTATTTCTCCAGGGCTTCAATCAGTATGGTGTTATCATCTCCTTTCCCAAAAACATGCCTAATTACTTTTCTCAGGGGCAATATGCTCGGAGCAGTGATAGTATGACTCCTCCACAAGTTGGGATGAAGAACAAAATCTGTTCTATGCTGATCTTTAGCCAATTATATTTCCAGCAAGTACTCTGTTATCGTTATTACCCAGAGTGTGTAAATATTGTTCCACAAACTATAGAGTAACAATGAGCAAGTGAGGATCACAAATATCATCCTCCCCAGAGATACCTCCATCTTTCTTTCTGCCTCTTTATTTTTGTTGTTAGGAAGAACTTGTCTCACTGGTCAGTACTATTTGACTGATTCTATCTCAAGATGGCTACTCAGTTGGTATTGTTTAGGTTCAGAGACCATAGCTGGCTCAGTCAAATTGTAAGACCAAAGCAGTCTTCAAACTGGTGAAAACTGCAGGCTCACAGGCTTAATTTGGGGAGGGATGCAGAAGAGACTTTAACAATTGAAGATTCTCTCCTAGGATGTCACAGGACCTGTTGCTCTGACTTGAATGAGAAATTCCCCAAGAGGAATTGATAGATTGTCTCTCAACTTGATGGTTTGGTTGAGAGAAATAGTATTCCCACAAGTGATGATGTTTTAGTATAATGAGTAAAGTCCATAATCAAGGTTTCATGATAAAATCAGAAAGGGCCCACATAGCTGACTCTCCTAGCCAATTGCCAATCCTGCCAGAATATGAAGAATTTCTCAGGTTAAATCAAATGACAATGGCCTTATTAACTGAAGAAATCAAATTCTATCTGTCTTATGGATATAACTCTTTTAATAACAAGGAGAATCAAATGGGGAAAGAGAATCTTGAAAGGAATGAGGGATTAGGAGAACTCTATAACTACTTAGTTGAGTGTTGGACTTGCTTTACAATGACCAGGCAAAAGCCCTGCTCTCTCACAATTTCTTTCCCTTCCTATATCTCTAATATCTACCTAATAAAGTAAATGAGTAAGATTTAGATGGATTATTGATATAATTGATTGGAGGTCTGTAGACATGATGGTTTGTCTCTACTAACTGCCTACAAATCTTCAGCAGTAATAGACTGTTTCAATGAGGGTCAGTCTGGACTAGATGTCATATAAATTTATATGGTAAAAGCACAAATATCTTCTGTTATGAGGTATTTATAGGCTTAGGAATGTATGGTATGCAGCATCCTCCTCCCTAGTCCCCCCCAAACCAGTGAGTCATATTTTTGGGGCATTCAAATTATATACCCTGGTTCCAACTGTCTTCAATTGCCCTTGGCTTCTTGGGGTTCTGAGGCATGCACCCCCACTTGGATTAATAGCTTAGAGTAGGCAGAGATTAACTGTATCTGAATATAAACTAGTCTACGAATTATTTTTTATAAGGTCTATAAGTTGAGATTTTGTTAAATGCTTTACTAAAATCAACGTAACCTACATTTATGGTATTGCACTTTTAGGGGCATACCTGATGGCATTCCATGAAGTTCAAGTTCAGTTTTGGAATGAAATATAGAGAGAAGACCTCAAACCTTGTCTTTTCCATCAACTGCTAAAAGCAGCATCTCTCCTGAGAAAAGGTTGAAAATCTGGGTTAGATATGTTGTCCTCAAATTCTAAAGTGCCAATGTTGTTGTTATGATTGTCATTTACCTAGTCAGTTATCTCCAATTCTTCATAACCCATCATGGAGATTTCTTGGTAAGGGTATCTGAGTACTTAAATTTCATTCCCCAACTCATTTTACAAATGAGGAACTGAGGGGAAAAAGAATAAATGAATTGCCTGGTATCACACAACTAGTGTATGAGGCCAGATTTCAACTCTGATCCTCTTGACTCCAGGATAGTTTGCAAGTCCTAATTAGAATATAAAAACTCTCTAAAAGTTTTATGCAGAAATAAATTTAGCTAAAATTTCATATTTATATTATTTACAATCATTAATGGAGTCTGAGTAAATCTATTCAAAGAAACACGTTGCAAATTATCACTGAAAAAAGAGAGAACAAGAATCCTGTCTGTATGATTTAAAAAAATAGGTTTGAAAAGCAGTTAGAACAGAATGGCAGTGAGATTTCTTAGACAAAGGAAAAATTAAAACAATATCAGTTATTCAATTAACTCACAAATCAGAATTTTCTTTCTACTATGTAATAACATTTTCATCTGTATCTTTCATCTTTCTTTCATTTGTGTCTTTTAAATGAAAATTATATCCCAAAATATAATTGGGAATGGATCTTGGAGGAATTTTCCAATTTGGGATTTTAGTAAATCCATATGTGGCTTCCATTACTGCTGGTTCTTTGAAGGTTGTTTGAACAATGTCGATTTTAGGACTTGTGTTTTTAATAGTAGTTTGGGATTTAATACTGTAACGCTCTGACATTTTCAGGGTAGTCACCTGTTTCTTGACCAATTATATTTGGATATGGCTTTCAAATTGGTCACAGATGAAAGGAACGAGTCATCATTAGATTCAACCTGTTTCCTACGTAACAGTGGGGAGATATTCCCAAATGATTCATATTTTCTTGAGAAAAGCTTGGATTTGAAACTCATGGGAGATTCATTCGTAAGATACAATGAAACACATTGGTTGTTGGCTCTGTGTCTCCAAGCCTTAAATTGAGTACTCACATTGGCTTAAAATTTCCCTACTTTTACTCTTTTAGCATTTGAGCATTCTAAGCTGGGGAATCATAACTGGCACTTTTAAAATAATTAATTACATGGGTAGATGTTCTAAGCAATATTGTATTAAAACTTCCACTTGAATTAGATAGATAATATATCACTGACATAGTTTTCATTTTTTTTACATTAGGAAGGCTCAATGTCATCCTGTTTGAAATCCTATCCAAAATTAGTTTTTCCTATTGTGCAGAAAGGAGTCAGCTTCCACTCCCATTCTTCAGAGGGATAATTTCCTATATAATGCCTCCAACTGGCCTCTGAAGATACAGTTGTGGCACACTCCAAAAACCTTTCCTTTGTATTTCTGTGTTTGACTGCTCCCTATTCATTCACCAGGGTGATCAGGCGGTCTTTTGAACGAATATTAGATCCCAAAATATGGTCCTCTCCATGAACCCTTCTTTGACCATAATGTGCTCAATTGTGGAGCTAAGTACCCTCCATGTTCTACTCTACATTTCAATGAGAAGGATCTATTAGAGGCAATATCTTTAATCTAAGAACCAGAATCATCCCATTTTCTTTCGAAAAATACAATCAGACTACAGAGTTGTTGCAAGGTGATTTCATTTTCAATGATAATCCTGTTCCCATCAGATCTCTGCAACATGACATTTGTAAAGGCCCATGGTGATCTCTGGCTTTCAAGTCCACAATCACATGATGTGGAATACCATTGTTTATGCAGTTTGGCATTTCCTGGTTCTCCATTCAGGATACTTATTTTAATTGGGAATGGATGTGGGAGAAATCTATTTTGGCTTTTACTAAATCCATACGTGGCCTGTTGTAAGGAAAATGTAGCTTAGGGCTTGGTAAAAAGCAGACTTGGCTAGGCAAAGCTGGTAGGATCTGAACATTCCAAACCTGGAGTGTTGAGAGAGGGAACTTTTTCACAAGATCACAAGATCCCCTACCAAGACCAAGAAGTTCCAGGTTGAGATATTTTATCTTGCATGGTTCCAGGTTGAGTTTTATCTTGCATGGTGGACTTACAAATATATCCATTTCCATGACTTCCCCAGTGGATTTATCTTGCTGTCATACCTGTGTTCCTGGGTCAAGCTGATACATCTGGACAATAGCCAAAGGACACCTTAGTGAGATACCTTTTACTCTGAATAGCCAGCCATTGCCCCAGGCTGTCTATTGTAGGTTTAGCAATAGATTAGCCATATCTATCTCTCCTGTCCCTGCTTTTCCAATAGACTTTAGAGATAGTTATTCCCTGTTACCTCCATTCCCTGTCCATGATCAGTTATTAAACCTTTTTTATAAAAGCTTCCTTTGTCTTTTCTCCTTTCCCATAAACTTGGTTGACACATTGTACCCACTGTGATATTTTCCCTTATTTTTATTGGTTTTATTCTGTTATATATTATCTCCACCTAAAAGATTTTACTTGTGGTTATTTTGTTACTCTGTCTGCTTGCTATAGTTATTTGGTACATCTAACTGACTACCCTCTTTCCCCACTATAGTAAGAGTCTCATTTTAACTCCTTTACAACACTTATTTAGTCCCCCTACTTATTTCAGGCCCCAATCATAGTTGTTCTTTGGTGGTAGGGTAAAGAATATTGATTTGGGGCCTTTTTTTTAATAGTCCCTGTTGGGATTATATACTTTGATGCTCTCACATTTTTAGTGTAGTTTACTGTTTCTTGACAGGTTAGATTCAGTTATGGCTTCAAATAGGTCACAGAAGAAAGGAGCAAATTACCATGTGATTCACTGTTTCCTCCATAACAGTGGAGATATTTTCCTGTAGCCACTCCCAAAAGATCCATCACAACAATTCTTGAGGATGGGTTGGATTTCAAACCCAGAAGAGCTGTACTGGTAAGATACACTGGAAGGCAATGATTATTGAATGTGTGTCTATAAGCCTTAAAATGTACTCCATACAATGGCTTAAATTTCCCCACTTTTACTCATTTAGATTTTGACCATCCATGGCCAGGGAATCACACTGGCACTTTTGAAATCATTAATCACTTGTGTAGATGTTGTAAACAACAGGGCTCTGGAAATTCCGTTTGAATTGATTAGATAATACATTCCTGGCGTAGTTTTCATTGTCTCTTACATTAGGAAGGCTCAATGCCATTCGGTTTGAACATCTCTTCAGACTTAAATTTTCAAATCGTGAAGAAAAAAATTGACCTCCACTCCAATTCTTCAGAGAAATTATTTGCAACATCCTGCTTCTAACTGGGCTCCCAAGGCACAGTTGGAGCACATTCCAAAATCCCATCTTTTGCATCTCTGTGTTTGACTATTCATTCACATGGGATACAATCAGTGTCTTTTAAATGAACACTATATATATATATATATATATATATATATATATATATATATATATATATATAATTTATGGTCCTTTCCATGAATACCCATTGACATGAGTGTCCTGAATTGTGGAGCTTGCACCTGCAATGTCTCACTCCACATTACAATGAGAAGAATGCATTGGAATCAATATCTGCAACAAAGGAACCAGTAGCCTCCCATCTTCCTCCACTGGAAAAATACAATCAAACCACAGAGCTCCTCCAAACTGATGTCAATTTCAATGATCATCAGGTTCTTATTATATCTTTGCATGAGGGCATTTGTAAAGGCCCATGGTGACCTGGCATTTCAATTCCCACAAGCACACAAGGTGGAATACCATTGTGTGTGCATCTTGGCTTTCCCTGGTTCTGCATGCAGGATCTAAATGTAATTGGGAACGGATCTTGGAGAAATTTTTCTATTTTGAGTTTTAGTAAACCTATATGTGGCCCCAGTAACCACTGATCCTTTTAAGGTTGGGTGAACAATGTTGTTGTGGGACTTGTGTTTATAATAGGGTTTCTTTTGGAATTGGGCACTGTGACACTGACATTTGCAGTGTAGTCTCCTGTTTCTTGCTGAAATTGATTCAGCTATGGCTTTCAAATTGGTCCCAGATGAAAAGAGCAAGCCATCATTGGATTCACCCTGTTTCCTCCATAACAATGGGGAGACATTCATGTAACCAGTCCTAAAGGATCCATCACAACAATTTTTGAAAACAGATGGATTTCAAAACATAGGAGTTGCATTCACAAGACACATTGGAACCATTGGTAATTGGCTGTGTGTCTCCAAGCCTTAAACTGACTATTCTATACATTGACCTAAATTAACCCACTTTTTCTCTTTTAGATTTTGTCCATCCACCACTGGGGAATCACAACTGGCACTTTTTAAATCATTAATCACTTGCGTAGATGTTAGAAACAATATAGTTCTGGAATTTCCATTTCAATTTGTTAGATAGTACATCCTTGGCCTAGTTTCCATTTTATCTTACATTAGGAACTTTCAATGCCATTCTGTTTAAACTCCTATTCAGATGTATGTGTGCATAGTGTGGACATCCCTCATACTAGGTGTATTGCAGAGGCTACAGAGGAAAAAATACTGAGGGTGTATGAGGTGAACCTTCCATCTGAATCTTAAGATTAGTCAAGCTCTCAACTGCAAGGTATCTAGTCAGCACAAAACATTTATGCATAGAAATAATAAAAACACCCTAAAGCTTTAAGCTGCATGAGCTTCATAAAACTCCATGGAAATGGAAGCTGGTTGAAGTGGATGGGAATCTGAGCTCTGCTTTGTAACAGTATTATTCCTCAAAAAAGTTGAATGTTTCTTGTAGACAACATATGATAGAATTTTGGTTTCGAATCCCCTTTGCTATTTGCTTCCATTTTATGAGTAAGTTCATCCCATTCACATTCAGAGGTATGATTACTCCCTGATTTCCCCCTTTTAATTCTGCCCATTCTTCTCTTGCTATTTCTTTTCATACCAGTGGTTTGATTTTAATTAGTCCCCCTAGTTCATACTCTTATTTTAATTTCCTTTCTGCCCTGCCTCCCTTTTTATTCTCCTCTTATTGTTTTTTTATGGTCTATTAAATCCCCCACTTCTCTTTCCCTCACTTTTTGTACTCCCCATCCCTCCCCCCTTGGTTTTTCATTGATGATTTTCTCTGTAGGGTAAAATAGAATTCAATACCCAATATATCTAGATGTATTTCCTCTCAGAATTGATTCCATTGAGAAAAAGTCGAAGTATTACGTATTAGCATTCACTTCCTCTCCTTCTTATGTCAGTATTCTTCCACTACCCTTATCATATGCTTCTTTATGTGATAGAGATTATCCTATTTTTCTTATTCCTTCAAGTTTTTTTCTTGTCTTCTTCTGTTCCCTTTTCTTTTTTATTGCATAGAATATTAAACTATTTAGTACCCCATCTACTATTTATATATTTATGTCTTCTAATTACTATAAGAGTGAATACCATTTTTGAGAATTACAAATAACATTTTTCTATATAGGATTACAAAGAATTTGACCTTATTGGAGCCCTTATAAAATTTTTAAAAAATATTTTTCTTTCCATTATCTTATTTGCCTTTCAAGTTTCTCTTGATTTTTTGTCTGGGTATCATACTTTCCACTTAGTTATGATCTTTTCTTCACAAATCCTTGAAAATCTATTTTCTTGAATTCCCATATTTTCCCCTGGAATTTTATATTTAATTTTGAAGGGTAGGTGATATTTGTTTGTAGACCCAATTTTCTTGCCATTTTGAATATCATATTCCATGCCTTTGTCCTTTAGTCTAGAGGTTGCCAAATCTTGTGAAATCCTGATTGGTGCTCCTTGGTATCTGAATTTTCTCTTTCTGGCTTCTTTTAATATTTTCTCTTTAGTATGGAAGTTCTTGAATTTGGCAATTACATTCATGGGAGTTGTCTTTTGAGGATTTATTTTAGAGGGTGAACTATGAATTCTTTCAAAGTCTATTTTGCCCTCTTGTTGAAGAATCTCAGGGCAGTTTTGTTGGATCATTTCTTGTAGGATGATATCAAGGTTTCTTGTGATTTCTAGGTTTTCAGGTAGACCAATGATTCTCAAATTGTCTTTTCTAGATTGGTTTTTAAGATAATTAATTTTCTTAGTGTAATATTTTCATTTTCCTTCTATTTTATTATTATTTTGTCTTTTAATTATTAATTCTTGCTGTCTTATGAGATCATTAGGTTCTACTTGCCCAACTCCAATCTTTAAAGACTGGTTTTCTGCCATGATCTTTTGATTTTCCTTTTCATTTTGTTCTATCCTGCTTTTCATGACTTCCAGTAGATTTTTTCTGTTCTTCAATTTGCTTATCATTTCATTTGATTTCTTGGCTTCTTTTTCTATTTGGAAAATTCTTTTAAACTTTTATTTTCATTTTGAACTATTTTCCACTTTTCTTCCCAATTTTCTTCTGTCTTTCTCATAATCTCAGATTTAAACACTTCAAGAGATTGTGACCAATTTCCATTTTTTGAAAAGTTTGGATGTGTTTACTTTTGTCCTATCTCCTCTGCAGTCTGAATTTTTTTCTCCATAAAAATTATCCTGAGTCAATGCCTTTCTCATTTTTTTTGATTGTTGAGGATTATATTTCTTGGGAGTTGCTGGTCTTTGCTATCCTTGTTTTTCCTTCCTTTCCCATTCAGAATTCTGAGTGAAGAGAATGTGTAATAAGTTATGGAATGTTTTTTTGCCTGAAGCTACTATTGAAGTCTTCCAGGCTTCTACTGTGTGCTGCCCCTATCTGCTCTATCTCCTTGTCTGCACTCTTTAGCCTCCTGTGGTCCAAAGTCTAGTTCCTCTAAGGGCAAGTCCACAGTGCTCTTAATCAGCTCCCCCAAACCCAGATATTGTCCCTTGCTCACTCTCCACTCTGATTCTGGTGCATTAGCTCTGACTCTGGGACAGTAGTTTGGGTGGGGGAGGATCAATCAGCTCACATTTTGTTGGTAGCTATTTCACTCACTTGTAGCATATAAATGTCCAGGTCCCACATACCTCCAGTACCCCACCCAACTGTGGAGCCTCTTCGTTCATCTGAACTTGTTTTTTTACCTTCTGAGGACCTCTTTATTAATTGGTGGTGAGGAGAGGAAGACTCCAACTTCTATATTGCAGCTACCTTAAACCTGAAGTCCCATCAGACTATTCTTGCATACTGTTTGGATTAGAAACCAATGGGTGATACATTCATTAAATACACTGGAAATGGGTGCATTTGAATACACATTGGTTACTAGCTGGTTGTTTCTATGATTTAAATTGAGTATTTTTTAAATTGGCCCAAATTTCCCCACTTTTCCTCTCTGACATTTTGACCATCTATGAACTCAGTATCATTACTGGCACTTTTGAAATCATTTAACACTTGGATATTGTACTTAAAAATATTGAACTGGAATTACCTTTTGAATTGCTTAGATAACATATCCCTGGCATCATTTTTATTTTTTCTTATACTAGGAATGCTCAATGATATTCAGTTCCTCTTCAGACTACATTTTTCAAATTGTGCAGAAAAAATTTGGCCTCTATTCCCTTTCTTCATAGAGATGATTTGTGACACTGTTTCCAAATGGCCACCCAAGAGTCAATTCAGTAACAGACAAAATTCTATCCTTCACATATCTATGTCTGCGTGCCCCAATACTATAACTGTGACACAATGAGTCTCTATTGAATGAATATTGTACCCCAAAAATGGTTTTCTCCATGATCACCCATTGATAGGTATGTGGTGAATTGTAGAGCTAAACACCCAAAATATCTACCTCTAAATTGCAAGAAGAAGGCTCCACTAGAGACAATATCTTTAACCCAGTAGCCAAAAACCTCCTTTCTTCTCCCCCTGCAAAAATGCTATCAAACCTCAGAGCTGATCCAAGTGGACTTCAGTTTCAATGATCATCAGGTTTGGATTTGAACTTTTGACTGGGATATTTGTCAAGTCCCATTTTGACCTCTGGATTTAAATTCATACAATGTCGATGTTGTTAACTACATGGCTTTGGAAATTCTTTGATTTATTGAGACAACACATCCCTGGCATAGTTTTGATTTTTTTAAACTAGGACTGTTCAATGGCATTCTGTTTGAACTCCACTTCAGATTTAATTTTTCAAATCATGCAGAAAGAATACAGCTTCTGCTCTCTTTATTCAGAGGGGTCATTTTAAACATGCCACTTTCAATTGGCCCACCAAGTGACAGTTTGGGAACACACCAGAATCTTATCCTTTGCATTTCTAAATCTGACTTCTTCCTTTTCTTTCACCTAGGATGCCATGTGTGTCTTTTCCATCAACATTATATCCCTAGACATGGTCCTCTTCATTAAAACTCTTTATTTCAATGTGCTAAATGGAAGAGCTAAGCACATGCAATGTCTTGCTCCACATTGAAATGAGAATAGAGGCAATATTTTCAACTCAAGAGTGAGAAATCTTCCTTATTCCTTCGCTGAAAAAATACACTCAAACCATAATTGAGGGGGATCTTATTATGTGGAGATTTGAAAATTATTTAATTAATTGATTTAGAATATTTTTCCATACATGATTCATGTTTTTTCCTTTCCCTCCAGCAATTGTCCTCCCATCACCAATGACCAGTTCCACTGGATTTTACATGTGTTTTTGCTAAAGACCTCTTTCCATTTAATTAATATTTGTATTAGG
>NC_058136.1:79941628-79957797 GCF_016433145.1 Gracilinanus agilis | reverse complement strand
ATTAGCCCAGCAGCTTCTCAGATTTATCCTCGTGCTCAGTGTCTGTTCGCGATCTATTGGCTCCTGAGGTCTGAGTTCTGGTTTTTTCCAAGGTCAAGCCCCCTGGTGGGCCCTCTTGCTTGATCCTCTGCTGGAGGTTTTTTTACAAATCTCAGGGTGCTGCTTCCACAGTTGTATACCCGTCTGCACTGGTTCCCCACTTAGGCTTTAGTTCCTGGCTGTGTCTGCCTCCGCCCATGCCTCTGCTCAGCCTGCACTCTGCACCCAGCGTCCTGCTCCCGCGCGCTCTCAGATTTCGCGTGTGTTTTTTGACTTAATGGGGTCCTAAGGCTTGCTGCTCTCAGGAACAGGTCCCGGAGCTGCTGATGACTCGATGGGTGCCCCAAACTTGCCCTATTTCTTTTTAGCTGTGTTCAGAGCTATAGATGAGTGTGGAGTGGGTGGGGGTGGGGTGGTTGCTCAGCCCGCGATTTAGTGAGAGCCCTTTATAGCCTGGAAATGTCTCGATTCCACGTACCTTCCATGCTGTGCCCTGTTGTGGGGTTCCTCCATTCGTCTGGACTTGTTTTTATGTCCCCTTGAGGAGTTTTGTGTGTTTCGGTCAGGAGAGGTTAAGAGCTGCTTCTTACTCTGCCGCCATCTTAACCCGGAACTCAGTTCATTATTTCTTTTAACACAATAATATTACATCACTAAGAGATATCATGATTTTTTCAGCCATTCCCCAAATGAAGAGAATCTCTTCATTTTCTAATGTTTTGTCACCAGAAAAAGAGTGTGACTCTAAATATTTTTGTATAATTATTTTCCCTCATTATCTCTTTTGGCTATAAAACCAGCAGTGATATAGCTGTATTAAAAGGCAGCTATTCTTTTACAACCTTTTTGGTGTAGTTCCCAATTGCCAACCAGAATGGTTGGATCAATTCACAACTCCACCAACAATATATGAATGTTCTTGTTTTGCCACATCCCTTCCAACATTGATTATTTTCTTTTGATATCCTGTTAGACAATCTGGTAGGTTTAAGTGGTGCTTTGGAGTTGGTTTGATGTGTATTTCTTATTTTTATTCAATAGGAATGAGCAGTTGATGGTAAAGACAAGGTTGAATTTTTCTATATATATTTTATTCCAACACTGAACCTGAACTTCACAGGGTGCCATCTTGTCTGTCCCTGAAAGTGTAATACTGTAAATGCAGGTTACCTTGATTTTAGCAAAGCATTTTTTTAATTTTTTTTATTTTAAACCCTTAACTTCTGTGTATTGACTTATAGATGGAAGAGTGGTAAGGATAGGCAGTGGGGGTCAAGTGACTTGCCCAGGGTCACACAGCTGGGAAATGTCTGAGCCCAGATTTGAACCTAGGACCTCCCGTCTCTAGGCCTGGCTCTCAATCCACTGAGCTACCCAGCTGCCCCCTTAGTAAAGCATTTTTAAAAATCTCAAGTTATTCTTGTAGAATACACATTGTTTTTCGTTTCAACTATATTTTGACTCCTACTTCCCTATTTTTAAGAGTCCTCTTAAACATGACATCCTTCTTGCTTATACCATATCTGAATATTTCCCTCTGTAAACCTAAGATTTAGCAATTATATAGATATGTGATATGGATGGGAGTTAGGAGTCAACAATGACACTGAAGTTACAAATCTTAAGGATTAGAATGTGGTTCCTTAAAAAAATAGGAAGTTTTGAATTTGATTGGGTTCATTATATTAGGTATGCAACATAAAATGCATATAAACTTTATATGTGACTTGTATTACAATGTACAAATATACATTATATCATTCATAAAATATACACATGCTAAAATGACCACTTTCATGCAAAATAGCATACATTTTTTAAATTTTAATTTTGAATATTTTCCATAGTTACATATTTCATGTTCCATCCCTCTCCCCCAAGGTCCCCTAAGTCCCTTTAGCCAACACACAATTCCACTGGGTTTTACATGTATCATTGATCAAGACTTAATTCCATATTATTGATAGTTGGAGTAGAGTTATTCTTTAGTGTCTACATCCCCAATCATATTCCCTTCAGCCAATGTGTTCTAGCAGTTGTTTTTCTTCTGTGTTTCTCCTCCTACAGTTCTTTCTCTGAATGTGGCTAGTTTTCTTTCTCATAACTCACTCAGCCTTGCTCTGGATCCTTGCACTCCTGCTAGTAGAGAAGTCCATTATTTTCGATTGTACCACAGTGTATCAGTCTGTGTATAATGTTACATTTTTCCATTTCCTGTTTGATTGATTTTTCAGTCTGCAGCTCATGCCTTTCTTTCCTCTCTTTTTGAGATCCTAGATTCAACAAAAAAATTGAATTTTCCAAAGTGGGCTTTCCGGTGGAGTATGTATCAGGAGTTCTTCTAGAATCTTCCAGTTACTTGAGGAATGTGGTGACTCACCCTTTTAGACATAGGGAAGTCCTTGATTACTTCACATGTCTTGGAACTGAAGAACTATTGTTGTTCAGTTTTTCCACTTACCAATTCTCCATGAACCAATTTGGGTTTTTTGGGGAAAGATACTAGTGTTGTTTACCATGTCATCCTCCAGTTCATTTTTACAGGTGAGGAAACAGAGAAAAACAGGGTTAAGTGACTTCCTCAGTATTATGTAACTAATAAGTTTCTGAGGCTAAATTTGACCAGACTCCAGACCTGGCACTCTTTCAATTGTGCTACCTTGCTGCCCAGTGTGACTTATTGGACTTTTTCATTTTTCTGGCTCAGTCACTTTTAAAAAATCTCTCATGTGGCCAATTGGTGAATTATGTTTCTAATATCTATGCAGAAAGATTTGAAGATTGACCATTTCCCTTCCTAATTTCCTCCACTTGGAGAATGGACACAAAAAGGAAAATGTATTTTGTTACCAGATGTTCCTTTACTCCTTTGTATTTATCCTGCTCTGAATACCTACTAAAACCTGGAGTGAACTTTGAGAATGTGGGACATGATGACTAATATTTAAAAATGTACTAACTTAAGGCTCACTCATTTTCCAGCAGATATGTATTAAGAATAAATTAGACCACATAAAAGTCATCTACAGGCTAATTTATGTTCAGATAGAGATCATGTCACCCTACCTAAATGACACTAGATTTGCTCTAAACACTAATTATAAATAGATGAATCTTTTATGTTTGATCAGTATTTGCTTATGAGAAATGTATTTCAATATCTGAAAACTTGTACTATTCCTGAGTAACATTTTGTATTCAGGATGTTTTACTTTACTCTTGGGGGAGGCCTTCTATATAAGAGAATACCTAAGCTTTGATGAATTTGTTGCTGGCACCAAAGGGTGGGAGTTAAAGAAGCAAATATTATGAGAAAATTATTTTTGATCCTTTTCTCTTTTTTCTTTCTTTTTTATTTTAAAAAATGTTTATTTTTTAGAAAAGTTATCATGGTTATGTGATTCATGTTCTTATTTTCCCCTTCACTCCCCGACCTCCCCCCAGCCATAGCTGATGCACATTTCCACTGGTTTTAACATGTGTCATTGATCAAGACTTATTTCCAAATTGTTGACAGTTGCATTAGTGTGGTGTTTCAAGTCTAAATCCCCAATCATGTCCTCCTCAACCCATGTGTTCAAGCAGTTGCTTTTCTTCTGTGTTTCCTCTCTTCTAGTTCTTCCTCTGAATGTGGGTAGCATTCTTTTCCATAACTCCCTCAGAATTGTTATGGGTCATTACATTGCTGCTAGTACAGAAGTCCATTAAATTCTATTTTATCACAGTGTATCACTCTCTGTGTACAATGTTCTTCTGGCTCTGCTCCTTTCACTCTGCATCAATTCCTGGAGGTCTTTCCAGTTGACATGGAATTCCCCCAATTTAATATTCCTTTGAGCACAATAGTATTCCATCACCAGCATATACCATATTTTGTTCAGCCATTCCCCAATAGAAGGGTATACCCTCATTTTCCCATTTTTTGCCACCATGAAAAATGTGGCTATGAATATTTTTGTACAAGTCTGTTTATCTATGACCTTTTTGGGGTACAAACCCAACAATGGTATGGCTGGATCAAAGGGCAGGCAATCTTTTATAGCCTTTTAAGCATAGTTCCAAATTGCCATCCAGAATGTTTGGATCAGTTCACAACTCCACCTGCAATGCATTAATGTCTCAATTTGGACTTTTATTGGGATGTAATTACCTTCCCTATATTTTTTAATCATATCTATTTTTACTTTAGATTTGCCAGAAATCATGATATCCACTCCTGCCTTCTTTTTCTCATTTGAAGCCCAAAAAATTTTGCTGCATCCCTTTACCTTAAATCTGTGTATGTCCACCCACCTCATATGTGTTTCTTGTAGACAACATATGATAGGATTTTGGTTTCTAATCCACTCTGCTATTTGCTTCTGTTTTATGGGTGAGTTCATCTCATTCACAGTAAGAGTTATAATTATCAGTTGTATATTCCCCAATATTTTGCTATCCTCTCCTAGTTCTACCCCTTCTTCTTACACTATTTTCTTTTAAACCAGTGGTTTGCTTTATGCCAGTAACCTTTGTCCCCTCCCTTGATTGACTACCCTTTCTACCCCCTCCCTTATTATTCCCCTCTTTTTATTTTTAAGGCCTAATGAGTTCCCTCCCCATTCTCCTCCCCTCACTTTTTTGACCTCCCCACTCCCTTTGGTTTATCCCTTCTGACTTTCTCAGTAGTGTTCGATAGAGTTCTATATCACAATGGATATAGCTACTCTTCCCTCTCAGGATTAATTCCACTGAGAATAAGGTTTAAATATTACTTCTTAATGCTTTCTTCCTTTCCTTCTTATAATAGTATTCATCCCCTCCCCTTTCAATACCATTTTTGTGTGTAATAGAATATGCTATTTTTCTTATTCATTCAAGTTTCTCTTGGTGCCATTTACTCTTCACCCCCCTCTTTCCCACCCATCCCCCATATCATCTTAGACCATTTAGTACTCCAACTTCTCTCTGTGAATAATTCTTCTAATTACTATGATAATGAATAGAGTTCACTACAGAGAATTTCACAGAACATTTCTCCATGTAGGAATACAAATAATTAGATCTTATTGAAGCCCTTAAAGAGGCAAATTTAGGGTTCAGTGTAGAGGGTGATCTATGGATCCTTTCAATGTCCATATTTAGCTCTTCTTGTAGAACTTCAGGGCAGTTTTGCTGAATAGTTTCTTTTATTATGGAGTCCAAATTTACATTAATTTCTGCTCTTTCAGGAAGACCAATGATTCTCAAACTGTCTCATCTAGACCTGTTTTCCTGTTCTTTCAATTTCTCAGTGAGATATTTCATTTTTCCTTCTATTTTATTAGTCTTTTGGCTTTGCTTTATTTGTTCTTGCTGTCTTGAGAGATCATTGGCTTCTACTTGCACAATTCTTGTCTTTAGAGACAGGATTTATGCTATAATCTTTTGATTTTCCTTTTTGATTTGGTCTATCCTGTTTTCCAGCTGTTTGATTTTGGTCTCCAATTTGCTCATCAATTCTTTTGATTTGGGTGCATCTTTTTCGAATTGGCCAATTCTAGCCTTTAGAGACTGGTTTTCGGCTATAATCTTTTGGTTTTCCTTTTCAATCTGGTCTGTTTGGTTCTTCAAGGCTTCCAGCTGGTCTTTTCTGGTCTTCAATTTGCTTATCAATTCATTTGATTTCTGAGCTTCACTTTCCAATTGTGAAATTCTGCCTTTTAAACTGGTATTTTCTTGGCAGATCTCTTCCATGTTTCTTATAATCTCAGATTTGAACTCCTCAATAGCTTGTGACCAGTTTTCATTTTTTGGGGGGGAGGTTTGGATATGGTTACTTGTTCTACTGTTTGCTCTGTTTCTGGATGTTTTCTGTGTAAAAATTATCAAGTGTTAAAGATTTCTTCTTGATCTTTCTCTTCTGGGGTACTTGTGTCTGGCTTGTCATTGTTAGCCTAGCGCCCTCTCAGCTTTTTCCTCATGGCTAGGGTCTGTCTGTGCTCTTTAAGCTCCTGAGGTCTCAGGTCTAGTTGTTCTCAGGGTCAAGCCTCCTGTTGGACCTCTTGTTTGTTCCTCTGCCCAAAGCTCCTTTAATAGTCTCAGGGTGCTGCTTCCACAGTCATGCCCTCTTCTGCACCGGGTCCCCACCCAAGGTCCGTGCCTGGGTTCAGGATCCATGTCTGCACCTGCATCTATGCCTACACTCAAGGTCTGTGATCAAAGTCCACGAGTTCTTTAGTCTCTTGGGGTCTTAAGTCTTGCTGCTCTCAGGAGCAGGCCATGGTGATCCCAGGTAGCTGCTAAGGACTTAATGGATGCCCCAATTTGCTTTAACTCTTGTGAGCTGGCTTTGGCCCTATAGGTGGTGTAGAGGTTAGGGGGTTGCTCAGCTCGCATTTCAGTGAGAGCTATTTCTCCCCCTTATAACATAGAAATGCACCAATCCCAGTGCCTTCAATTCTGTGCCCTCTTGTGGGGTCCCTTCAATTGTCAATCAGTTTCAATAGAAGCTGCTCTCCTTACTTTGTGAGCATGGAATGCAAGAGTACTTTTCTCCAATTTTTATAATTGTTGGAATGGTTAGCAATATTTGAAATGACCCTTCTCAGGAAGAATGAGTTGCTCCAATATGCTGGAAGTTCTTTATATTGAAGTAGGTAAATAAACACTGGAGGTTAGTAGAGGTAGAAGGGAATGAAGGAGGAATGAAGGGTAAAAGTGGGTTAACTGTTTGACCCACAATAACACACTGCAAAATCTCACCCAATCCCACAAATACAGAACTTGTGGAAGGAGTGGTGACAGTTGAGACCTACTGTCCTCCAGACCAACTCTGCCAGGGATTCCTATTAAATTATAGTGGGGGGCGGAGATGGTGTCATAGAAGAAGCAAGGCACCAGACCTCCCTAAAGCCCTTCACCATCAATCAAAGACAAAGGGCTCTGAGGGAAGAGAAAATCAAATCTGAAAACATAACAGAACTGGGGGATTCTCCAGCTGAACCCAACTTAAAAGATAAATGGAAACAAAGAGAAAAAAGCTTGAATTCTTAGAACTCTCAGGTGGGAGGGGAAAAAAAGGAGGAAGATCCCAGATCCCCTCCTCCACCTAATGTGCTGAGTCTCCAGCAGATCATGGAATCTGGGTGGGCTGGGGCACTACTCCAAGGGAGTGCCTCACTGGCACAGCTGTGCCAAACTCAAGGCTTTGATCACAGACATCAGGGAAGCTGTTGAGGGAGAAAGCCAGAGACGGGAAACATACCCTCAATCTTGTGCTGCCCTCCCCTTTCTCTTGAGGCTTTGAACTTAAGGGCACCCCAAGGGCGAGCCCTGTAGATCAAACACACCCAGGCTTAATCCTATCAATACAGCAGACAAGAAGTGTTCAAAAGACAGGGAAGCTCCAACACCCTTCCTCTATAGACTAGAGTGAAGCCAAATCACATCTCTAGCTTTTACCATGAGCTGAGGAAAATCTGACTTCAGTCTTCCCATTGCCCTCTCATCAAGGACTCCAGAATGCCTTAAAAGATAGAATGGACACCAAGACTTGAAAAACAATCATACCTATTGTCTGGGCAAAGTCTGGAAAAACATAGTCTAACTGAAATAATATTTTCTTTTCCTTTTGTTTCACTCATTTCCCTAAAAAGTCTACATTTTTTACAATAACAGAATGTAGACAACTTCATGGATGGAGAGGTCAGGGTCAGGATCATTACCCTAATTTTAATCTTTCCCTCTGATTCTGTTCCTCCTCATAATCTACTGCCAGATCGTGTAATAAAAATCCCTCAAAAATAGAAAATGGAATAAAGGATTTTTAGGGGGCAAATTTGCCACCCTCCAGAGAACAAGAACCAAAACTAGGGCCATTCTTGTCAGGATGGAATAAGAGAGTGGAATTTTTCCATCTGGGAAATGAGCTTCCAGTGAAGCAAAGGTTCCAAATGAAATCAGTGTAACTTTAAATCTTAAAACAGATTCCCTGGGAATTATGGATGGGTGTGGTAGATGATAGAATATTTTCAAAAGTTATAAAATGCCTGGACTAAAGAATTGGCTAAGCTCATCTCTGGATTGCAACCTTCAGAACTCATTACAATTCCCAGAAGAGCAGAAATAGAAGAAAAGTCTGGTTTGGTGAAAAGGGGAAGACTTCACATTGCCCTCTAAAAATATCTCCAGAATTTCATTATGGATGAAGTAGACATCAAAATAGGCATGAGTTTTGATCATTGATAACAATGATCATAGTTATCAAAGTTAAAGTCTGGTTAGTATATTTTAAATTATGTTTTCTTTACCTCTTGTGTCATTTCTTTCCCTAAAAATATTCTTTTGCTTGCAATTTTTAAAAACACCAGAATGTAAACAAATTAAAATTCCTGAATCTACCTTCCCATGTGTATCCATTTATTATGCATGTGCTGTTTTAAAGAAATACGAAGACAAAATAAAAATTTTCTTCCTTGTTTAAAAAAGAGAGGGAAATCAGAACCATCTATTTTCTCCCTCAAAATCAGCAATGGACTGACTAATAATTAAAACTTTTTGGGTGGCTAGCATGACTCTCTGGTGGTATAAGCACATTTAGGCTCATTTATGATTAGGGGCTAGGTTATGATTACTGAAGAAGATCTCCAGGACAATAGGCATGTTCCAAGCCTGGACAATGCAAGCTCAGAAATCAAAATTTGAACATTTTTGCCTCTATAAGTGCCATAGTACTCTGTTTCCCCTTGAAGTCAAATAACTAATATTTTTATAGTGGGTGGCAGACAATAGAGAGTGTGAACTTGAGGAGGAAGTAAAAGGAACTAAAAGTCAATTATAAACTAAAACACCTTAACCTAAAGACTGAGTCAAAGAACAAATTATAGAAACAGAGAAGAATTACATTAAAATTGACAATAAGGAGGAAACAGATCAAATATCTTGTGACACTGCCATATCTATATTTGTGGGGAAATTTTTATATTTAAATGGTTACATCAATAAAAGAATAAGCATACAAATGATTGAGTAGGCAACTAAAAATACTCAATGAATATAAGAAAAAGTAATTGAATGAGCCATCAGTGAGTTCCCTAGGAAAAATGTCCTAGGGCCAGTTGGATTTACAAGTGAATTCTACCAAGCCTTTAAAAAGCAATTAATCACAATACTATGAAAACTATTTAGAACAACAGCTAAGAAAGTATATCTACCAATATCTTATGAAATTAATATGAAGTTGATATCTCAACTAGGTAGGGCAAAAATAGACAAAATACTTTAGATCAATCTCCCTAATTAGTACTGATGCAAAAATTTAATAAAACAGTAGCTAGGATATTACAGCAACATATCACAATGATCCTATACTATGACCAAGGGACTTTTATAATAGGAATGTGAGGAGAGTCCAATATTTGGAAAAATACCAGCTTATATGGCCATATCAATAATAAAGCCAACAGAAACCACAGGATTATCTCAATATATGCAGAAAACCTTTTATCAAAACCCATTACCTATTCTTTAAAAAAGAACCTGGATAACAATGGACTAAGTGGACCATTCCTTAAAACGGTAAATAATGTCTTTCTAAAACCATCAGCAAGCAGCATTTTTAATCGAAATAAACTAAAAGCTTTCCTTAAAAGATCAAGGGGGTAAACAAGAATGCCCATTACCACCACTACTATTCAAGAAAGAGCACAAAAACTCCAGTGAAATGGACACAGGCTTTGAAAGAACTCAAAATTCAATTAGCTCAAGAACTCAAAAAACAATAGAGAAGCTGAAGACAACTGGGAAAAGGAAATGCATGAACAGAAACAAGAAAATAGTGTGGGGATCCTTCAAGTACTTGATGGATGATACAGTCATGCATGAATTCTGAAACCTGTGCAGCACACTACAAAGGGACAGTAATCCCACTCAGATTCCCACGTGTAACTCTTTTCTTATCAACATTCCCTATTATTGGAATTATTGTAAGCAATATCCCCACTAAGCCCCAGGGAAATACAAAAGAAAATTATAGGCTATTATGTCATTTGAAATTCTTATAAGCCCTGGAAGACTACAACTCCCAGGACTCTGTCTGCTACAACTTCCCCTGACAACTCCTACTTCCTTTGTGGGAGGTGTCAGAGAAAGTATAAAAGATAAACTTTGGCACCTTTTTTCTCTCTCTCTACCCTAGAGGCTGACTGAAACAGCTCTTTCAACCCAGGAAGCTCTACTCTCTACCCTGAGCTCTCGCTAGCTCTCTGTCCTGGAGGGTCTGCTTTGGAGCCTGGAGGCTCTTGGACCCTGTTCTCTCTCTCTTGGCTCAGTTTTCCCTTTCTTCCTACTTCCTAGTTTTCCCTAGACCTTCACTTTCCTAACCTAAAAAAAACCTAGCTATTCAAAGCACAAAAATTGCTCTCTAGTAATTTATTTTAGCCCCTGAAGGGCTCTGGTCAATATCCCCTGCTGGGGCCTGGGGACCACTACCTTCCTTTCCCTTCCTCTACCTTCCTCTCTCCTTTCTCCCATTCCTCCAATTCTCCTACCATCTTCCCTTCACTTGCACTACATGCTATTATTAGAACCCTTGCAAGCCCCTTTTATATTGGTTAAGCAGTTATATTTGTGGAAAGCCTTTTATATGCCATTGGCAAGCAGGTCTCACACACCCCCACTGACAAGCTTGGGAGGGATGGAGGATTTAAAAAACCTAACAGATACAGAAGTGCCTGCAAAAACAGGCCAGAACAATCTCCAAGTCCCCACCCCACCCACCCGCAATCCCTGATTTGGTAGTTAACAATGGATGATGAATGGAGAAAATGCCTTCAAAGGCTCGTAAATCCCATTCCACAGACTGGAATGCTTTCTCCACCCCATAGCCAAGGACACAAGTAAACACACCTTAAAATATTGGAAGTTACTGGGGAATGATAAAATTGCTAGTAACAAGGTTGGTGTATGGCTTGTTCAATTTCTCAAAGAAAAGATGTATGTTGATTATGGAATATTCATACCAACCCTGTATATAATCTTAAGAAAGAAAAGGTATAAATAAAAGAAACCAGTAGACTGCAGCAGGACAGCCTCTGAGAAAATCCTCTGTATCTCTGGCTGAGCTCAGTCAACCACACCAACACTGCCAAACCCCAAGAGCCCTGTCTGGCTAAAACAGGACTTTTGCAAAATAGTGTCTTGAAAGTCAAAATTTATCAGCTTGAAAATGAGGAAAAAAGTGAAAGACAAACTACAAATGAAATCAGACCAGAAGGAAAATGATGACCAAAAAGGGAGGAATAAAATTCAGTCTTTCAAAATTAGAATTCAACAACTAGAAGTAAATGACTTCACAAGGCAGCAAGAATCTATAAAACAAAATCAAAAGAATGAAAAAATTGAGGAGAATAGGAAAGTGACAAAACCTCAGATATGGAAAACAGATTCAGGAGATAATTATTGAGAATTATTGGACTACCAGAAGATCATGACAAAAGGAGAAGCCTAGACAGCATCCTACAGGAAATTATCCAAGAATACTGCCCTGACTTTCTGCAACAAAAGGGGGAAATGGAGATTGAAAGAATCCACAGATCACCTCCTACATTTAATCCCCAAATGACAATACCGAAGAATGTTATAGCTAAATTCAAGAATTACCAGATCAAGGAAAATATATTACAAGATGCTAAGAAGTCATTCAAATACCATGGAGCCACAGTTAGGATAATACAGAATCTGGCTATATCTACACTGAAGAACCACAAGGCATGGAATATGATATTCTGCAAAGCAAGGGAACTAGGCCTTCAACCAAAAATCAACTACTCAGCAAAACTGACTATATTCTTGAAGAGGAAAGTATGGTAATTTCATAAAACAGAAGACTTCCAAGCATTCATAAAAAGATGGGAATTAAATTGAAAATTTGATGTCCAAACCCAGAAATCAAGAGAATCACCAAAATGTAATTAAAAGAGGGGGAAGAAAACCAAAAAACAAAAACTTTCTTTAAAGGACCAAATAAGTTCAAATGATTTGTATTCCTATAAGAACAGATGATATTTGTAACTCTTAAGAATTGTTATCAACATCAGGACAGATAGAAAAGTATACTTAGAGGGAACAGTGACAAATATTCTATCTATTCCACATGCTCCATCTATTGTTATCTGTTCTGTGAGCTCCCTCCCTCCATCTCTTCTGTTCTATCTCTTATATAGGTTCTTCTATTCTATACATCTGTCTTTAGTATCTATATTTCTATCTGATCTCTCTGTTTTAACCATTCTACAAGTTCTATATTCTTTCTCTGTTCCATGTGCTCTATATTTTCCATCTATTCTCTATAACTGTTCATTTACCTTTTGTATCTGTGTTCTATGTGATTTATGGGTTCTTTCTACTCTATGTGTTATCTATTCCTTCTGTTCTGTGAGCTCTCTTTCATCTATCCTATGTGTTCTATGTGTTTTATCTATCCATCTTCATATTCTTTCTGGTCCATCTAGTCTATCTGTTCTGTGAGATCTCTTCCTTCCATCGTGTTGTTCTATCTCTTCTTTGCATTCTTTCTATTCTATCCATCTATCTTTAGTATCTATATTTCTATCTGATCTCCCTGTTCTAACCATTCTACACATTCATCTATTCTATGTGTTCTCTCTGTTCCATGTGCTCTACATCTTTCATCTACTCTCTAAAACTGTAAGCTTTTTCTCTTCCATCTCTTCCGTTTTATATGTTCTTTGTTCTATCCATCTATTTTCAAATATATATTCTATATGTTCTATCTATTCTTTGTGTTTGAACTATCCATTCCACATGTTCTAACCATTCAGTGTCTTCTATCTGTTCCATGACCCCACCTCTTCATCTATTTTATCTGTGATATGTTCTATTTTTCTACATACTCTACCTCTTTCATCTATTCATTTATTTCTGTATCTCGGTGTTCTATCTATAAATGTTCTATCTATTCTATGTTCCATGTGCTCTATCTATTCTTTTGTTTTTCTATGCATTCTTTCTGCTCTATGTGCTCTGCCACTTCCATCTACTCTAACTTTTCTATCCTCCTATCTTTTGTATCTGTATGTTCTATTTGAACTCTGTGTCCTATCCTTACTAAGTATTCTTTCTATTTTATGTGTTTATTCTTTCCATTTTACCTGTTCCATCTATTCTTTGCATTCCATTTTTTATCTATCATTTATGTCCTATCTGTTCCATCTATTCTGTTCTATGTCTAGCTTGTCTTTGTGTTCTATCCATTCTGTGTTCTATTTGTCCTAATAATCCATGTATCTGTCCTGTTCTGTGTGTTCTCTCTGTTCTCTAACTTTTCATCTATTCTGTTTTATGTTATCTTTGTTTGACTTATTTATCTATGTTCTAAACATTCTGAATGCTCTACCCCTTCTATCTCTTCTAAGTATTCTATCAATCTAAATATTTTATTTCTTCTATGTTTTATCTATTCTGTGGTGTCTGTTCTGTTAGCTGAATCTATTCTGTCTGTTCTATCTATCCATTCCTAATGTTTTCATATTAATGTTCTATTTGTTCTGTCTGTCCATCTATTTATCCATGTGTTATATCTATCCATTTATATGTTCTTTCTGTTCTATGTTCTCCTTGCTGTGCCCATTTGTTCTATTTCTTCCATCTCTTCTATGTGTTATGTTATATGCCTTCTGTTTTTATCCATCTATCTTTTATTTCTATGTGTTTAATTCTTCTATCTAATCATCTATGTTTTCTGTCTGTTCTGTGTTCTCTCTCTTCCACCTACCTATTCCATCTGTTCAATGTGTTCTATCTGATCTATTTATCATCTATCTGTTCTATACATCCAAACATTCTGTATTCTCTCTCCTTCATGGGTTCTTTCTTCTGTCTCTCCATCTATTCAATGTTTCTAACTATGCACCTATTTTAATTGTTCTGTTCTATGTGTTTTAGATATCCATTCAATTAGCCCATCTATGCATTCTATATATCCATCTATTCAATTTGCTCTACTTATCTGTGCTGTGTTCTACCTATCTATCTCTTCTATCAATGTATTCTATCTAATCTATCCGTTTCATCTATCTATACCTTCTATGTATCTAAAGCTTCTATCTGTTCTCCTTATTCATCTACTCTAGCTGTTTTGTATTTTATCTACCCTTTTTTCTATCCTATGTTTCCTGTTTTGTGGTCTCTCTAATATATCTGTTCTATCTATCCATCTATTCTGTGTGTTTTAATTTTGTGTTCTATATTGTGGTATTCTGGCTTTTAATCTACTCTGCTAGGGAGAACAGATAGATGGATAGGTAGAACATACAGATCATCTAGAACACAGAATACAGATGACTAGATGAAACAAATAAATATATAATAATACCTGTAGATCTTTGTCCCAGAATTCTTGTAACCCTCAAAGGTGTTTCTTCTCTGTTCTCTTCTCTCATTCCCTCTCCCACACTTTTCCCACTATAAGAAATAACCACAACAAGTAACATTTACTTAACACCTCAACATTTTCAAAGCATTTTATCAATATCTCATTTGACCCTCAGCCCTAGGTAAGCACTATTATTATCTTCAATTTACAGATGAGGAAACTGGGATCAACCTGTACAAAGTGGCAGAAAGGGGAAATGGAAGGAGGCTGGGACTTGAGTCTAGCAAGGGAAGTACTGGATCAAAGGCAAATTGGAGTTTTTAATGACAAACAGACCAATGGGTAGTTGACATAATAGGAAATCACTGAAGCATCTTGAGGGGGAGAATGGCATGGTCAGCTCTCAGTTTTAGAAATAGCTGTGTGGCTCAGTGGATTTTGAAGATATTAAATTAATGGTTTGGCTAAGTATATAAAAATTATATATCTTTTATTTATAAAGTAGGGAAATTCAAAAAGGCTAGAAAGGATACTAACGTATCTAACTAAATATTGTTCCAGTTCAGGGTTTGTTAATCTTCAATCAGAATTAAACTATCTCCAGAAGTCAGGAAGGGAAAACCAGCTATCCACTAACCCAAAACAATGACTGGAGGTAAAGGTGACTCCTGAGGCTCACTTTCTTCTTTGAACCAACCTTCCTCCTGAAGTCAATTTCCTTCTTAGAGTGATTCTCTTCTTGGTGTTCACTTTCTTTTTCTTGGAGTGACTCTATTCTTGGAGCTAACTCTTATCTAGCCTCCTTCAACAGACTGCCTGCCTTTATGGTGATTTCTTGTCCCTGCCCCTTTCATTGTGGCCAATCAAAGTTTCCAAATTCTCTGAGTCATCCACTTTGGATTTTCAGCTTTCTCATTGTGTGAACTCTTCTCATCACCTAGCATCAAGAAAGGTGTGAACTTAATAAGTGGTTTTCAAGCTTCTCCCACCTAGTTCAAGCTTGTGCTGATTCAAAGTTATTGCCAATCAAATTTACCTCCAACTAGGGAAAAAGAACAAAGGATTCCCTTTTTTCCTTCCTCCCTCCCTTCCTTAATTCCTCCCTCCCTTCCTTAATTCTTCGCTCCCATCCTCCCTCCCTTCCTCCCTTCCTCCCTCCCTCCCTTCCTTTCTCCCTTGCTCACTTCCTCCCTTCCTTCCTCCCTTCCTCCCTTCCTTTTTCCCTTCCTCCCTCTCTCCCTTCCTTCTTTCCTTCCAAATATATATTCACAGTAGCCCAAGGCAAACATATAATGTACAATTAATATTGAATATATAAAACACACACATACACACCCTTCTGAGATCATTAGTGTATTCTCTGTAATTGTTAAGAGGAACAGAAAGTGGTTAGTTTATGAGTCATAGGGAGGAGGGTCTGAAATAGTTGCTATGTGAAATTTTTAAGTAAGTTTATTAGAAAAAGGACTTAAGTTGCTGAATATTTTTCTAACTTCATCCTTTTTGCCTCCTGTCACCAGTCCCTGTTCTTCTAAGATGGATTTCTTATACTTCAGAGTTGTAAGAAGAAAGAGTAAGGGAGGCCTTTGAATCAGAAGACCTGAATTCAAAATCTAGTTCATAATTTTAATAGCCATGTGACTTTGAACACACTTAACCTTTCTAAGTTTCTGGATCTATAAAATAGACATAATACTTGAACTGTCTACTTTTCTAGGTTGTTGTAAAGAAATGACTTTTTAAACCCTAAGGTATTATTTAAATATAATGTTTCTCC
>NC_058136.1:79915675-79927525 GCF_016433145.1 Gracilinanus agilis | reverse complement strand
TTAACACTTTCTTTCACATTTTTATTGACCTTTCTCTGATTCATATTTTTATTCATCTTTCTACAGCCTTTTCCTTATGTCTATCCTTGTATCATTTTATCTCTATAAATTTCTCTGTCCCTCTTCTTCTCTCACTCTTTCTCTCTCCATTCTTCCTCCTTCTTTGTCCCTCTCCATATCTCTCCTCTTCCTTTATTTTTTCTCTATCTTATCTCTGTCTGCCTTTTCCAGTTCTCCCTCTAATGGTCTGTCTCTCTGTTCCTTGTCTTTCTCTGCCTGCTTTCCCCTTTCTCACTGTCCTTGGACCCTGTCATTCTTTCTTCCCTTCCCTTCCTCATTTTCTTGTATTTTTCTTAGTTTCATACCCTTCTGTAACTGTCTCTCTGTCTGTCTGTCCGTCTCTGTGTCTGTGTGTCTCTCTCTCTCATTTTGTCCTCCTCTCACCCTATTTTTCTCTTTCCCAGATTATAGGAGTCCAATGGAGAACCCTTAATTATATTTACACTATAGAGGGGAAAACCAATTGTACATAATTGATCTGCAAAAGGGGAAAAATTACCTCCAGCATCATAATATATAGGGTTGCTTGAAACAACATAGGCCCCTCCACTGAGTATGAGCGCTTTTACCAGAGCAACACAAATCCATCCACAAACATTCTCCATAACATGAACTGGTTTTGAAGCCTAATTTACATGAGATATCAATGAAAATTAGAAAGTGCAAAGTCAATAAATGGTTAAGACCAAAAAAATATTGAAAATCCAGTACATATTTCTCAGGAAATAATCAAAACAGGCCTTGGGGCTCAGAAATCATCTCACAAAAGATAGTGAAAAACAGAGAGTTATTTTGGAAGGGGCAGAAAGATTTACCTCAATAGTTTGAGGTGAGGGAGTCCATTTTATTCTGGCAAAGCAAACTGAAGCTGCCTACCTAGCAATGCGAAACAAAGATTCAGATTGGACAAAGGCCACATTATACAAAGTGGAACAATTCCAATGCCCGACCTTGTGGCGGTGGTGGTGGGGTAATCCAGGGTTCACTGCAAGCCTCAGAGAGCCGGCATCCAGCATCCTTCGGGAGAAACTGAGGCTCAAAAAGGGAAATTTGCTGACAATTGCCGAGTGCCCACAATGCTGACAACCTCGAATGACTTCCACACACATTTTCCCTCTCGCCCGCCTCCCTCCCACTCCCCCTTTCTCCTTGGGCTCGCCCTCTTCTCCTTAGAAGTTTCCTCTTCTTTGCTCTATCTCCTTCCTCCCATTTCCTCTTCCCTCAACTTTCTCTTTCCCCCTCATTCTCCTTCCCTCCATCCCTCTATCCCTTATTCTCTCTCTCCCCCTCAATTATTATCCCTTCATCTTCTCTCTACCCATATCTCTCAATTCTTTCCTTCTCCCTCTTCCTTCTTGGTCCTTAATTCTCTCCCTACTTCTTCCTGTCATCCCTCTCCTCTTTGCTTTTTAGGTCACTGCTTTCCTCTTCTCCTTCTCTGTTTCCCCCTTTCTCTCTCTTTTCCTCCTTTCTTTCCATCCTCCCATTTTTCTCCCCACTCCTCTCCATCCCTTTCTGATTCTCTCACCTCTTTCTCTCTCTTTCCCCCCTTTCATTCTCTATTACTGTCTCCCCTCCTTCTCCATCTTTCTGTTATGGGGTTACAATTTGATGTCGCATGTTAGCCCTTAGATCATGAATTTCTTCTCATACATTGCACATACTTTTAAAATAATTTTTGTATCCTAATCAAGTATAATGCTTTCCAGATTTCCATATTTATAATATACCAAATCCTTAATGCATATATCATTTTTGTATTAACTATATTTGAAACTCTAATGTTAATTATATTTTTACCTATTGCTTAATATAATGGCACATGTTTTCGAGTAACAATTTTACATGTTCATGTGTCTAATGAAATTTTTGATCATATAAAATCTTCATATTACATTACATCTTTTAATAAGTTGATATTAAATTCTCCTATAATTTATATTCATTTTTGCAATTCTCAAATTCCGTTTGACAAGCATTTTCAGCAAGTCTAATCATTCAAATCTGTACTTATACATTGCAAGTCCTAATAGATAGTCTTTTCACTATTAGTTTGTACATTCTCAAATTTACCTGAAATTCCCTTTTTAGCTGATAACCAATTATCACAAATGAATGAATTTACACTGTACCATCATTAGTACCTCTTCAAACCCATAGTAAATATGTAATCTAACTGGTAAAGAAAGGGCCATGAGTTTTGGGAAAAGTGGTCAATGTTTTTTGGCTTCTCAAAACTATTTCCTGCTGACCTGGGGAGACGTGAGTAATTAACTTTTGACTTATGGTTTTATCATGGACAAATCTCTGTCTAAAAGTATCTAATTTTGAAATGTAAGTCAATTGTATTGTTTTATTAATTTTTAAATTAAATATTCACTAACATATCAGTATTATTAATGGTAGCTTGAACTCACAGTTGTTTAAGAAAGCTTTTTCACTTTTAGGTAAGCACTGAGATAGATTGATGGTTTTGACTTGGGGTGGGGAAACCTAGGAGTTTAATGAAATAGTTATCTGGGTTCAGAAAGGTGAGTAGGAGACAGGAATGTGCAATAGTCTGGGACTAAACAAGCCAGGGAAACTGGGTTTAGCTGTTTGCGGAAATGACAGTTGACAGAAGTGACAGTTAGGCCTTGCTATAAGGGAGATTATTACTTAGTTATTAGCTTAGTATTAGTATTAGATCTAGCAGGAAGGGCTGGAGAATTCCAAGATGGAATGGGGAAGCAGGAAGTAGCTCTTTCTTTCTGAGAGGGACTCCATAGTGGTTGGGGCAAGTTGCGACTGACTTTAGGAGACACCAGATTGCCAGAGATCCTGTGGAAAGACCATCACCTACGTTGGGAGATTTTGGTAGACTGCTAATCCTAATCTGAGTTGCAGGTCAACTTGGGTTGGGTCAGCTTCCAGAATCTACCCACCTGGAAGAGTACAGCAGGTGGTCCAGGAGGAGTAGAAACACCACTGGAGTGAGGATATCCACTTCAATCCTGCTTTTCCCTGGGCCCTGTCTTGATTAGGTCTCAGTTAGTGTAGATAAGTCCCTTCCCTGAACCTGGGGTTTGCCCCTAGTCTGAGGAGTGTAGTAACCCCCACACCCATCCTTATTCTTAGTTGTCCCTGATTAAAAGTCTTATAAAACTCTTGCTTTTACTTGCTGGCTTCCATAGGGCTAGACTAGATACTGCAGGGTGGCAAACTCCCACTTCAGTAGCAGTCACTTCCTTGATAGTAAAACCCAGTCTCCCAATCTTGTTTGATCCTGTCCATCTGTCATTCCTGTCTCCCTCACTCCATTGTGAACCCACAGATTATTTAGTTAACTTCCCCAGTAATCCTCCAATACAGTTTTAAGAGTCACCCTGCTCCACCTAGACAGGCAGTCTATGAAACCAGCAAGTAAATGACAAGAGGGCTTATAAACAAGATTAATTTAAGGAAACTATAGACTAAAGAAGGGAGAAGGGCTTTCGATTGTACCAGTATATGGGTAAGCCACATGGTCAGGGGAGGGACTTATCTTCACTGAACTGAGAACTAAATCAGGACAGGGCCCAAAGAATAGCAGGACTGAAGCGGGTATCCTCACAGCATAGTCCTGACACACTCCAGTGATGGTATAACTTTCCTAGGTCTTCAGTCAGTACTCCTTCAATTGGGTAAGTCAGAATGCTAAACCAGCATGTCAGATTAGATTTTATAGTCTCTACCTAACCACCCACAGGCAGATGACAGTCTTCTTTCTGGATCCCAGGAAATCAAGGTACAAACTCCACTTCCTCTGAGGTCTCAATTATAACTTGTCCCCAACCACCATGGAATCTATCTCAGAGAGAGAAACCACACTTCCTGCTTCCTGGTTCCATTTAGAATCCTTCAGCCCTGCCTGCTAAGTCTCCTAAATAATAATTTATTAAATTTCCTCACAACACTAGCTAGGAAAGTTGGAGCTTCAAACTTAGTTTGCAAGCAAGAGATGGACGGGTGGACTATACTTCTGTACACAACTCAGAATCATTGTTTTTAGGTAGCTGTCTGAATGCTGTTTTCCTTAGATTGCATTCTAAAATCCTTTGTGATTTTCATAAAATACCCAGCTCAGTTTTTAAGCTGTTAATAGAATTCAATGGTGGGATCAATTTGTCCCTTTTTCTCTCTTTTAGATTTCTAAATTCTGTCTCTCATGGCCAGTGAGAAATGGAATGAGAAATGGTTGACAGGTTAGATTATTTGACTCTTGCTTTAATGAGAGCATAGGGTAACATTTCCTTTAACCAATTAAATTATCTTTAGAATTTAGGAGATTTCAGAAATCCATAAAAAATGCTGCTTCTTAAGTTTCCCAAATGGCCTCTGTCTGTCTCTTTCATTCTCCCAGAATGAATGGAAAAGAGAGAGAGGCTTATTTTTCCCAAAATGTAACCCTCCCATTGTGATCATAGACAGACAACATATAGACATATCACTTAACATAGAACATAGACTGATGACACAGAAAATATACACAGGGTATTTCATGCATATTCTGACAACATGGAACATAAAATTATGGACTAAATTCTTTTTTTTTATCTTGGCATAAAGATAAATTAATACAAGTCATATCTGCATAACTAAAGAAATCTATGGGGAAAAGGAGGTTTGTTAATAATGAAGGGAGAGAAAATAAAGGAATAAATGTAGTTATCTAATTAATAGCCTTTTTACCTTTCAAGATTTAGTCAGAAAAGGGGTTAACTTTTTGCAAGAAGTTGGGCTGACATTTGACAAATCTTAGTTCTATATTACTTTTCATGCTCCAATAGATTTCCTAAAACAAACACACTTTTCTTCTGCACATTTAAAGTTTCAACTAACCTGTAGTTAGATTGTGTGGTGGTTTCAACTATATCTCCTAGTAATTTTTGAAAGTCATTAAGACTTTCACAGTGTTCTGTGGTTTTTACTAATGGCTGTGTGCAGGAGCAATTTTTCTGTCTAAAAAAATGTGGAGTTGCTAGCCTCTTCTGAAAGCAAGGGGGGGTTAAGGAAAAACTTTTGAGCATTTTGAATTTTGCCATTTCTAAGAGACTGCTGTATCTCTGAGTAGTTTTAAATCTCCCTTCTTTAGATAGATAAAAATGTCTAATGGGGAGAGGGGCCACTGGTGGCCACTCAACCCAAATGGGAAAATCCAGCCAGGATCATTATATCTTTCTTCATCATCATCTTCCTAATCAGGAGATTTTAAATCAAAATCAAATATTTTCCCATGTCTCTAAATCTACCATTCCCTTATCAGGAAACCACTGACTACAAATTTGAATAAAATCCCAAAACTTATTTAATTGCTGCTTGCTTACTTTCACTGCCCTCTTTTGAAGGGTGTGTTTTATTATCTCAAAATGTTTTCTTTCTTTTGGCCCGCTATGTCCCATAGTGTTTTTTTTTTATCTTGGTGTCATTTTTATCTTAGAAGTCCTGAACTGCTCACCACTCTATCCTACTCTCACTGGCAGGGGAGGTTGCAACACCTTTGAGTGAGGTCCTAGCTGTCTGTTATAAAGTGTCCTCAGGTTTTTTTCGGGGGCTTGGGGGCTTACCTAACCAAGAGTCCCTGGTCCGGGCGCCAAACTGTGGGAGGTCTGATCCTGTGTTCCAGGTATCTAGGAAGTGGGACAGCATTGGTGAATTGAGACAAACAAGAACAGTCAGAGTTTTAGTCATGTATCCCAAAGATTGTTCTGATTAGCCTTGGGCTTGCTTTATTTTTTTATACCCTTTTCTTAAGATTACATACAGGTTGGCATGAATTTTCATTTTCAACATACATTTTTTTCTTGGAGATAATGGATTAAGTCATACATTAACTTTGTTACTAACAACTTTTCATTCCCCAGTAACTTTCAATATTTTTAAAAAGTATGTTTGATGTGTCTCCCAGACTACGGGGTGGAAGGTACTAGCCTTTTCATGGAAGTCAATTTCTCCATTTTTCATCCATTGCCTTTTTAAGTTAACATACTGAATCAGGAAGCTTGATTGTTTCTTAGTCTTCCATTATGTAAGTTTCTGTGCATGGAAATCGAAAATCCAGGTACAGTTTTGTTGGGGATTTAAAATCTTTAACATTAACTCACTAAAAGTTGATTTGTTATGGGGTGACTTTAGGAGAATTTCTGTATTATTACATGTAAAGGTGGGACTTTCTTGGGAGTCTGTAGGGGGCCTGTAAAGGCTCTAGTAACAGCCTTTACTATTCTTCTGTATTTCTCTGGGGATGAATAGGGATGTTGAAAATGATAATATCAACAATAAGGAGTGTTTATTAAGAGAAGAGTCACACAGAAGAATTTGAGTGGGTGATTCCATCTTTTCTGAGGCCTGCTTTGCAGAACTTGGCGCCTACATGTGACTTTGTCATACAGCATGGTTATGTGTGTCACCCAGTACTTGATGTTTTGTCCATTACAGAATGGCTTATTTTCTTATACTTTTGACTTAGTTCATAAAATTTGAAAAATTTTACCTTTGTTAGAGAGTTTTGTTATTATTTTCCCCAATTTATTGCTTCCCTTCTAATTTTTGGATGTGTTTGTTCTGTTTGTATAAAAAAATTTAACTTCATACAATTGAAATCATTCATTTTACATATTGTAATGTTCTGTATCTTTTGCTTGGTCTTAAATTCTTTCCTATCCCATAGATCTGACAGGTATGCTATTCTATGTTCACCTAATTTACTTAAAATTTCTCTCTTTATATTTAAGTTATTTACTCATTCTGAGTTTCTCTTGGTATAGGTGTGATATGTTGATGGAACCTAATTTTTCAAATACTACTTTCCAATTTCCCCATTATTTTTGTCAAATTATGAGTTCTTGTCCCAAAATCTTGGATCCTTGGGTTTATCAAACACTTAATTGCTGAGGTCATTTACTCATAGACTATTTTTTTAAACCCTTACCTTCTGTCTTAGAGTCAATACTGTATATTGGCTCCAAGGCAGAAGAGTGGTAAGGGCTAGACAATGGGGGTCAAGTGACTTGCCCAGGGTCACACAGCTGAGACGTGGCTAAGGCCAGATTTGAACCTAGGACCTCCCATCTCTAGGCCTGACTCTCATTCCACTGAGCTACCCAGCTGCCCCCACTCATAGACTATTCCGTTGATCCATGCTTTTATCTCTTAGCTAGTGTCATACTTTTTAAATTTAAAATATTTTTCCATGTTACATGATTCATCATCCATCCCTTCAATACTCACTCCCAGTACTTAACACAAGTAATTGCCCTGGGTAATACATATATCATTGTTTAAAACTTATTTCCATATCAATAATATCTATAATATAGTGATCTTTTAACATCAAAACACTAATCATATCCCCAAACTCTTTGAAAAATTAAGCAAAAAAGGAGTTTTACCAAATCTTAAATAGAATACTAGCAAAAAAACTCCAGGAAGTTAGAGGTAGGATTTATACCAGGAATGCAAGGATGGTTTAATATTAGGGAAATCATCCACATGATTGACCATATCAATAACCAAACCAACAGAAATTACATGATTATCTCAAAATAAGCAGAAAAAGTCTTTGACAAAATGCAACATCCATTCCTATTGAAAACAGTAGTAAGTATAGGAATAGAAAGGCCTTTCCTAAAAATAATAAGCAGTATATATCTAAAACCATCAACAAGCATCATATGCAATAGGGATAAATTGGAAGCCTTCCCAAAGAGAATAGGAGTGAAACAAGTGTGTCCATTATCACCTCAATTACTTAACACTGTACAAGAAACACTAGCAGTAGCAAACAGAGAAGAAAAAGAAATTGAAGGTATTAAAGTTGGCAATGAGGAAACAAAATTATTACTTTTTGCAGATATGATGATCTACTGAAAGAATACTAGAGAATCAAAAAAAAGCTAGTGGAAATAATCAACAACTTTAGCAAAGATGTAGGATACAGAACAAACCCACATAAATCATTAGCATTTCCAACACAACTCAGCAGCAAGAGTTAGAAAGAGAAATTCAATTAAAAATCACCCTAGGCAATTTAAAATATATAGGATTCTAGCTGCAAAGACTAACACAGGAATTATATCAACACTACAAAAAACTTCCACACAATTAAAACTAAATCTAAAAAACTGGAAAAACATTAATTACTCATGGGTAGGAACAAATAACAAAATAAAAATGACTATCCTACCCAAATTAATTTACTTATTCAGTAGCATACCTGTTAAATTACCAAGAATATTTTTTACCGAATTAGAAAAAATTATAACAAAATTCATTTGGAAGAACAAAAGATCAGGAATATCAAGGGAGATAATGAAAAAATGTGAAGGATGGGGGCCGAGCAGTACAATATCTTAAAGCAGTGGTCATCAAAACGATATGGTACAGGCTAAGAGACAGAAGGAAGTATCAGTGAAATGGACTTGAAGTAAATGTATTTTTAATGGAAATGAACTAAAAGCTTTACTTAAAGATCAAGGTATGAATAAGGATTCCCATTATCCCCACTACTATGCAATATTGTACTCTAAGCAATAAAAGAAGGAGCTAAAGGAATTAGAATAAGCAATGAGGAAATAAAATTATCAATTTAATCAGATGCCATGACATTATACATAAAATCCTAAATAATGAACAAAAAACTAATTGAGCAATGAACAAATTTAGAAAAGTTGTATGTCACCAGCATTTCAATGCTAAAAATGGTCAAAATTACACCTACCAAAACATGAGCTGACAACCTCTCTCCAACTCCACCTATGACTCCAGAGTCAGAGTGAATTTGGGGCAACCTCTACATTCTTGGAGGTCTGGCTGAAGACACCACAGACTTACCCAGAAAAGCTGCAGGACTTGGGACTTCAGGAGGCTGAAGAATGTGGAACTTGGGTACACAGACAGGGAAGGTATACACACAACAGACTCTGTTGTGAAGACTAGAAAAATAGCCTCAGGGAAAAACTTCTCTGGAGCTCAATACAAAGACTTCCTACCGTCCTCTCTCAGATTTCTCTGGGGGCAATTTCTAGATCCTCAAGGGCTGGTTGAGTACACTACAGACTTACCCCTAATGGTAGTGACATTTGGGACCACAGAATTCTCAGGAATATGGACATTGGGCTCAGAGATAGAGCAGAGAGGGGCAGCACATAGCAGACTACAGGGAGACTTGAAAAATGGCCTCAGGTCAAAACTGCTTCATAATTCAATATACAGAGAGAAGACCCTCCTCACTTAGACTTCTGGCTTGGAAGGGAAGGAAAAGCCAGCAAAGCAATGGCCACAAACACCAAAGAAATACAATCTACAAAAACCAAGAAGAACAAGAAAAACATTGACCCTGGATAATTTTTATGGAGAAAAATTCCAGACTACAGAGGAGACAGCAGGGGATGACAAACAAGCAAACACATAGAAAAAATGTAAATTGATCACAAGCTCTCTAAGAAATCAGGCTGGAATTGGAGAATCAGGTTTAAAAAATAGGAAAAAATTTGGAAGAAAAGTGGGAAATATTTCAAAAGAAAATAAAAGTTTAAAAGTCAGAATCTCCCACTGGGAAAAAAAAGCCCAGAAATCAAATGAAATGATAAGCAAATTACAGACCAAAAATGACCTGCTGGAAGGCATGAAAAGCAGGAAAGTCCAAACTAAAAAGGAAAATAAAAAAAACACAGCTGAAAACCAGTCTTTGAAGACCAGAATTGGGCAAGTAAGAAGCTAATGATCTTACGAGACAGCAAGAATTAATAAAGCAAAGTCAAATAAACTTAGTAAATGAGAAAAAGGAAAGCCACAATTTAAGGTTTCTATGGCATTAGGGACCAATGAACTGAAATAATGGAGGAAGATGAGATCAAGGGAAGATCAAGTAAAGTCTCAAGAGAACTGGATGCAGGTTCTATGGTAGTTCAACAGGAATTTGCAGATAAAATATTAAAGGTTGAAGAAAAATGGCAAAAGGAAATAGTAGCCTAAAAAGTAAAAAAATAAAAATAAAAACATCAGTAGCAAATAGAGACACAAGCATTGAAAGCCAGAAGTGACCTCCTGGAAAATGATGCAAACAAATCAGAAGAAAAATGACTTGAAAGGAAAAATGGACCAAAATAAAAGTAAAATCAAATGATCAATGAAAGTATTCAGTCTTTAAAAATTAGAATTAGGCTAGAAGCTAATGACTTCATGATACAACAATAAACAATAAAATCAAAAGTATGAAAAAATTTATGATAATATGAGATACCAGATCACCACCTGATTTCAATTACTTACTTAATGGACATTGGAATCACATTTTGTCCTTGGATATACAGGATTGAAAAGATCTCCACTTGATTTCAATTGCTCAATTCAGGATGCCCCAATCACTATTTGGCCTTGGATGTGAAGAAGTTAAAATTTACCATAGGGTTCAATTACTCATTTTTGGGCCCTTGGAATCACCATTTCCTTTAGTAATGAAAATGTTCAAAAATCACAACCTGATTTCAATTGCTCAATTCCAGGCCCTTGGAATCATTGTTTGGCCTTTGTTATGAGGATCACCACCTGATTTAATTACTCAATTTTGTGGTCAAGGAATCACCCTTCAGTTTTCCTAATGAAGGAGTTAAAAGATCACAACTCATTGGTTAAGATGGGGGCAGAGTAAGAAGCAGCTGCTTAACCTCTCCTAACCAAAACATACAGGACTCCTGAAGAAGAAATAAAAACAAATCCAGAGGAACGAAGGGACCCCCAACAGGGCACAGCATTGGAGATACTTGGAATCTGGTTCCATGCTATAAAGCGGTGAAACAGCTCTCACTAAAACACGAACAGAGCAACCCCCTGCCACACCCCACAACCCCTACAGTGCCAAAGCAAGCTCACAAGAGTTACAGCAAGTTTGGGGCACACATTAAGTCCCTGGCAGCTACCTGGGGTCATTAGGTTCTAAGAACAACAAGATTTAAGACCCCAAGAGGCTAAAGAATGTGCGAGGACATTGAACAGAGACCCTGAATGCAGGTACAAGTGAGGGCACAGAAGCAAGCACAGAAATGGATCCTGAGCTCAGGCGAGGACTCAAATCTTGAGTGCAGGCATGGACCTTTAGTGGGGACCCAGTGCAGAAGGGGTTCACAATGGTGAAAGCAGCACCCAGAGACTGTTAAAGGAGCCTCAGACAGAGGAACAAAAAGGGGACCACCAGGAGGCTTGACACGGAGAACAACTAGACCTGAGACCTCAGGAGCCTAAAGAGAACAGACAGACCATGAGTGTGAGGATAAACCTGAGAGGGCACAGGGCTAACAATGGCAAGCCACAGACAAGAAACCCAAAAGAGAAAGATCACCAAGAAGAAATCTGTAACACTGGATGACTTTTACACAGATAAAATCCAGACAAAAGAGCAAACAACAGAGGAGAACAAACAAGGAATCATATCCAAACCTTCCCAAAATAATGAAAACTGGCCAAAAGATATAGAAGAGTTCAAATCTGAGATGATAGGAAAGATGGAAGAGAGTTGGCAAGAGAAGTGGGAAATAGCTCAAAAGGAAATTAACAGGTTAGAAGACAGAAACTCCCAATTGGAGAAAGATGCCCCCAAATCAAACGAAATGGTAAGCAAATTGGAAACCAAAATCTGGCAAAAAAACAGTTTAAAAGGTAGAGTCTTGCAATTGGAAAGTAAGGTTCAGAAATCAAATTAACTAAGAAGCAAATTAAACACCAGAAATGAACAGATTGAAAAGGAATACCAGTCCCTAAAGGCTAGAATTGAGC
>NC_058136.1:79891058-79905997 GCF_016433145.1 Gracilinanus agilis | reverse complement strand
TGTGTGTGGAGGGGTTGGGGGTGGGGCGGTTGCTCAGCCCGCGATTTAGTGATAGCCCTTTATAGCCTGGAAATGTCTCGATTCCACGTACCTTCCACGCTGTGCCCTGTTGTGGGGATCCTCTGTTCGTCTGGACTTGTTTTTATGTCCCCTTGAGGAGTTTTGTGTGTTTCGGTCAGGAGAGGTTAAGAGCTGCTTCTTACTCTGCCGCCATCTTAACCCGGAACCTCCCATATTGTTTTGATGACAGCTGCTTTATAGTATAGCTTAATATCTTGTGCTGCTAAGCCACCTTCCTTCACATTTTTTCATTATTTCCCTTGATATTCTTGATCTTTTTCTAATGTAGTAAAAAATGTTTTTTGTAGTTTGATAGGTATGGCACTAAATAGGTAAATTAATTTGGGTAGAATGGTCATTTTTATTATGTTAGCTTGTCGTACCCATGAGTACTCAATGTTTTTCCAATTGTTTAGATCTAGTTTTATTTGTTTGCAAAGTGTTTTATAGTTGTTTTCATATAATTGCTGTGTTTGTTTTGGTAAAGAGATTCCTAAGTACTTCATATTGTCTAGGGTGATTTTTAAATGGTGTTTCTCTTTCTACCTCTTGCTGCTCTAATGTGTTGGAAATATATAGAAATGCTGATGATTTATGTGCATTTATTTTGTATCCTGCAACTTTGCTAAAGTTGTTGATCATTTCTACTTCCTTTTTCGTTGATTCTCTAGGATTTTTTAAGGAGAACATCATATCGTCTGCAAAGATTGAAAGCTTAGTCTCCTCCTTTCCTATTTTAATACGTTCAATTTCTTTTTCTTCTCTAATTGCTACTTCTAGTGTCCCTAGTATAATGTTAAATAAAAGAGGTGATAATGGGCATTCTTGCTTCACACCAGATCTTATTGGATAGGCTTCTAATTTATCCCCATTGCATATGATGCTTGTTGATGGTTTAAGATATATACTGTTCATTATTTTTAGGCAAGAACCTTCTATTCCTATACTTTCTAGTGTTTTCAGCAGGAATGGGTATTGTATTTTGTCAAAGGCTTTTTCTACATCTATTGAGATTATCATGTGGTTTTTGTTGGTTTGCTTGTTGATATGGTCAATTATTTGGATGGTTTTCCTAAAGTTCAACCATTCTTGCATACCTGGTATGAATCCCACCTGATCATGATGAATAACCCTCTTTATCACTTGCTAAAGTCTTTTTGCTAGTATTCTATTTAATATTTTTGCATCTATATTCATTAAGGAGATTGATCTGTAATTTTATTTCTCTCTTTTTGATCTGCCTGGCTTTAGAATCAGTACCATATCTGTGTCATAAAAGGGGTTTGGCAAGATTCCTTCTTTGCTTATTATATTAAATAATTTGTATAGTATCGGGATTAATTGTTCTTTGAATGTTTGATAGAATTCACTTGTGAATCCTTCAGGCCCTGGTGTTTTTTTCTTAGGAAATTCTTTAATGGCCTGTTCAGTTTCTTTTTCTGATATTGGATTATTTAAGTATTCTATTTCCTCTGCTGTTAATCTAGGCAATTTATATTTTTGCAAATATTCATCCATATCACCTAGATTGTTAAATTTATTGCTATATAATTGGGCAAAATAGTTTTAATGATTGCCTTAACTTCCTCTTTATTAGAGGTGAGGTCTCCTTTTTCATCTTTGATACTATCAATTTGGTTTTTTTTCTTTCCTTTTTTTAATTAGATTAACCAATATTTTCTTTCTTTCCCCTCTCTTTCTTATTTACCATTTCATGTTTCTCTTGATTTTTGTAGTTGGATATCAAACTTTCCATTTAGTTCTGCTTTATTTTTTGGGAATCTGGAATCTTCTATCTTGGTCAAATCCCATACTCTCCCCTGGAAACAGATAGTCAGTTTGGATTGGTAGGTGATCCCTGATTGTAGACCCAAATCTCTTGCCTTTCTGAATATCACATTTCATGTCTTTCAGGATATTAGCATGGAACTGACAGATCCTGTGTAATCCTGATTGGTGTTCCTTGATAACTGAATTATCTGTTTTTGGTTTCTTGTAATATTTTTCCCTTAACTTGGAAAGTCTTGAATTTGGCAATTATATTCCCAGGAGTTGATTTATAATGGTTTAGTGTAGAGGGTGATCTATTGATCCTTTCAGTGACTATTTTGCCCTCTTGTTGAAGAACAATGGGGCAGTTTTCTTGGATAGTTTCTTGAAGTATGGTGTCTAAATTTCTATTAATTTCTGATTTTTCAGGAAGACCAATAATTCTCAAATTGTCTCTTCTAGACTTTTTTTCTTGATCTGTCAATTTCTCAGTGATATATTTCATGTTTCCTTCTATTTTGTCATTCTTTTGATTTTGCTTTATTAGTTCTTGCTGTCTTGCAAGACATTGGCTTCTACTTGCCTTATTCTGGTCTTTAAAGATTAGTTTTCCTTTTTGATTTGGTCTATCCTGATTTTCATGGTTTCCTGCTGTTTAATTTGGGTCTCCAATTTGATTCTCATTTCATCTGATATTGGAGTATCTTTCTCCAATAGGGAGACTCTGTCTTTTAACCTGTTAATTTCCTTTTGAGCTATTTCCCTCTTTTCTTGCCAAATATCTTCCATGTTTCTCATGATCTCAGATTTAAACTCTTTAAGAGGTTGTGACCAATTTTAATTTTGGGGGAACATATGGCTGTAATTACTTGTTTGTCCTCTGCTATCTGCTCTGTTGCCTGGATTTTTTCTGTGTAAAAGTTTTGTAGTGTTAATGCTTTCCTCTTGTTTTTTCTCTTGGTTAGTTCTTTGTCATTACTTGCTATTATTATGTTGGTTTTTCCTTCTCAGTTGGAAGTCTGGGTGAGGCAGGCAGGCTCTCGGTGTGTACAGCTGTGGAGCAGTTTTTGCCTGAAACACAGAGCAGTGCTACCCCCCTCAGCATTATCCTCTCGCCAAAGGTCTGTGCTCTTTAAGCTCCTGGGGTCTCAAGTCTACCTGTTCTCAAGTCTCCTGGTGGTCCCCTTGCTTGCTCCTCTGCCTGAGGCTCCTTTATGAGTCGAAGTGCACTGATTCCATAGTCTGTCACTCCTCCATTCTAGGTCATCACTAAAGGACCTCGCTCCAGGTCTAAGCTCAAAACGTGTGTTCTTTAGCCTCTTAGGGTCTTAAGTCTTGCTGCTCTCCGGAGCAATCCCCTGATAATCCCAGTTATTTGCCAAGAACTTAGTGATTTATTGAATGCCCCACACTTGCTCTAACTCTTGTGCACTGGCTCTGGGACTGTAGGTGGGGGGTGGATTGATCAGCTCGCATTTTATTGAGAGATATTTCACCCCCTTAAAGCATGGAAATGCCCAAATCCCACGTATCTTCAATGTGCCCTATTGCGGGGTCCCTTCATTCATCTGGATTTGGTTTTTGTGTCCTTTTGTGGTATCATATATTGCTTGGTTAGGAGAGTTAAGTGCCTTGCTTCTACTCTGCAGTCATCTTAACCTGAAGATGGCTTGATTTTTTGTATTTAGTTCCTTATATATTTGAGAAATTAGACCTTTTTAGAGGTTTTTGTTATAGAGATTTTTCCCCCAATTTGTTACTTCCCCTCTAATTTTGGTTGCATAGGTTTTGTTTGTATAAACCCTTTTTAATTTAATGTAATCAATATTATTTATTTTACATTTTGTAATTTTTTTTCTAACTCTTGCTTGGTCTTAAAATTTTTCCTTTCCCAAAGATCTGACAAATATACACTATGCTGTATTCTCCTAATTTACTTGTAGTTTCCTTCATTATATTTGCATGCATTTGTTTTGTTGTTACAAAAATTTTTTTAATTTAATTTAATCCAAATTATTCATTTTATATTTTGTGATGTTCTCTATTTCTAACTTTGTCTTCTATTCTTTCTTTTCCCATAAGTTCTGACAGGTATACTGTTTAACATTCATCTAATTTACTCATGGTTTCCTTCTTTATATTTAAGTCATTAACCCATTTTGAATTTATCTTGGTATATAGTATGAGATATTGATCTATACCTAATCTCTCCCATACTATTTTCCAGTTTTCCCAGCAGTTTTTGTCAAATGGTGGGTTATCATCCCAAAAGCTGGGATCATTGAGTTTATCACACACTATCTTGTTGAGGTCATTATCCCAAGCCTATTCCACTGATCCTTCCTTCTCTTTCTTAGCGAATAGCATGTTCTTTTGATGACCACTGCTTGATAGTACAGTTTAAGATATGGTACTTCTTGGCACCCCTCCACATTTTTTTTTCATATTTCCCTTGATATTCTTGATCTTTTGTTCTTCCAAATTAACATTGCTATAATTTTTTCTAATTCAGTAAAATGGTTTCTTGGTAGTTTGATAGGTATGGCACTGAATAAATTAATTAATTTGGGTAGGATTGTCCTTTATATGATGTTAGCTCATCCTACCCAGAAGCAATTAATGTTTTTTTATCTAGTTTTAATCGTGTGGAAAGTGTTTTGTAGTTGTGTTCATATAGTTCCTGTGTTTGTCTTGGCAAAAGATTCCTAAGAATTTTACATTATCTAGGGTGATTTTAAATGGAATTTCTCTTCCTAACTCCTGTTGCCAGAATGTATTGGAAATATATAGAAATGCTGAGGATTTATGAGGGTTAATTTTGGCATCCTGTAGCTCTGCTAAAGTTGTTGATTATTTCCACTAGCTGTTTAGTTGATTCTTCAGGATTCTTTAAGTAGACCATCATATCATCTGGAAACAGTTTAGTCTCCTCATCTCCGATTCTAATACCCTCAATATTTTTTCTTCTCTGATTACTACTGTTAGAATTTCTAGTACCATGTTAAATATTAGAGGTGATAATGGGCATCCTTGTTTCACTTCTGATCTTAGTGGGAAGGCTTCTCACTTGTCCCCATTAGAGATGATGTTTGCTTTTGGTTTTAAATATACAGTTTATGATTTTTAGGAAAGTCCCTTATATTTCTACACTTTCTAGTGATTTCAGTAGGAATTTTATCAAAGGCTTTTTCTGCATCTGTTGAGATAATCGTGATTTCTGTTGTTTTGTTTATTGATATGGTCTATTATTTAGATGGTTTTGCTAATATTAAAACATTTTTGCATTCCTGGTGTGAATCCCACATAATCATAGTCAATAATCCTCATGACCTCTTGCTGGAGTCTTTTTGCTAATATTCTTTTTAAGATTTTTTCATCTATGTTCACAAAGGAGATTGGCCTGTTGTTTTCTTTCTCAGTTTTTAATCTGCCTGGCTTTGGAATCAGTACTATATTTGTGTCATGAAAGGAATTTGGGAAAACTCCTTCTTTGCTTATTTTGCCAAATAGCTTGTATAGTAGTGGGATTAGTTGTTCTTTGAATGTTTGATGGAATTCAGTTGTTAATCCATCTGGCTCTGGTGATTTTTTAGGAAGTTCTTTGATGCCTTGTTGGAATTCCATTTCTTTTCTTTTCTTTTTAATTTTTTATTGATTAATTAAGAAAATTTTTTCTTGGTTACATGATTCATGTTCTTTCCCTCCCATGATCCCACCCCCTCCCATAGTCAATGCACAATAACACTGGGTTTTACAAGTGGCATTCATCAAGACCTATTTCCATATTACTGATATTTGCACTAGGGTAATTGTCTAGAGTCTACATCCCCAGTCATATTCCTATTGACCCATATTGTCAAGTAGTCGTTTTTCTTCTTTCTTTCTACTTCCACAGTTCTTTCTCTGGATGGGGATTGTGTTCTTTCTCATAAGTCACTCAAAAATGTCTTGGATCATTGCATTCCTGCTAGTAGAAAAGCCAATTACATTTGATTGTGTAACAGTGAATCAATCTCTTTGTATAATGTTCTCCTGGTTCTGCTCTTTTCACTCTCCATCAATTCCTAGAGGTCTTTCCATTTCACATGGAATTTCTTCAGTTCTTTTTTACTTTTTGTACAATAGCATTCAATTACCAGCAGACACCACAATAAGTTTAGCCACTCCCCAATCAAAGGACATCTCATTTTCCAAATTTTCACAACCACAAATAGTGCAGTTATAAATATTTTTGTACAACTCTTTTTCCTTACAATCTCATTGGGTATAAACCAAGCAGTAGTATAACTGGATCAAAGGGTAGGAAGTCTTTTTTAAACCCTTTGGACATAGCTCCAAATTACCTTCCAGAATGGTTAGATCAATTCACTAATCCATCAGCAATGCATTAATCTCCCAATTTTGCCACATCCCATCCAATATTTAGTACTTTACTTTCCTCTCAAGTTAGCCAATCTTCTAGATGTGTGGTGGTACCTCAGAGTTGTTTTGATTTGCATTTCCGTAATTAAAAGAGATTTAGATCACTTTTTCATATGTTCATTGATAGTTTTGATTTCTTTATCTGAAGATTCCCAATTAGAGTAACCGGACCTTTGTCAGAGGTTTTTGTTGTAATTTTTTTTCTCAATTTGTTGCTTCCCTTCTAATTTTTGTAGCATTGCTTTTATCTGTATGAAAAAAATTAATATTATGTAATCAAAATTATTTATTTTATATTTTCTAATTTTGTCTAACTCTTACTTTGTCTTGAAATCTTTCCTTTCCCACAGATTTGACAGATATACTATTCTATGTTCACATAATTTACTTATGGTTTCCTTCACTATATTCAAGTCATTCACCCATTCTGACTTTATCTTGGTGTAGGGTGTGAGATGATAATCTAAGCCTAATGTCTCCCCTACTGTTTTACAATTTCCCTGCAGTTTTTGTCAAATAGTGCATTGTTGTCCCCAAAGCTGGGATCTTTGGATTTATCATACACTGTCTTGCTGAGATCATTTACCCCAAATCTATTTTACTGTTCCTCCCTTCTGTCTCTTAGCCAGTACCATGTTGTTTTGATGACTACTGCTTTATAATACAGTTTAAGATATAGTACTGCTAGACCCCTATCCTTCACATTTTTTCATTATTTCCCTTGATATTCTTGATCCTTTGTTCTTCCAAAAGAACTTTGTTACATTTTTTCTAATTCAGTAAAATGTTTCTTGGTAGTTTGGTAGGTATGGCACTGAATAAATAAATTATTTTTTGCAGGATTGTCAGTTTTATTATGTTAGCTTGTCCTACACTTGAGCATTTAATATTTTCCAATTGTTTAGATCTAGTTTTAATTGTGTGGAAAGTATTTGTAGTCGTGTTCATATAATTCCTGTTTTTGTCTTGGAAGATAGATTCCTAAGTATTTTATATCATCTAGGGCATTGATGGGCAAACATTTTAAAGAGGGGGCCAAAAGAAAGGAAGTGCTCTTCTGTCAGTCTGTTTCTAAGGCAACTCTTTCAAAGTTTCATTTATTTGTATCCTACTCATTGTATTCATCAGATTAGGGATAATGTTGTACAGCTGGATAGAACATTTCAGTGGGTGCATCTGGCCCACAGGCCATAGTTTGGCCATCACACGCATAGGAGATGAAAATCATGAGGGAAGAGGATATCCCATGTACCCCTGGAGTTTAACCAAGGATGCTTCCAGTGATCAGATAGAAGTTAACATTATTTTCTAATACCTTTATTTAACTACAAAAACCATGGCATTTCTCTTGCTAGCTCTTGCTGCTGGAATGTGTTGGAAATATAGAGAAATGCTGATGATTTATGTGGGTTTATTTTGTGTCCTCCAACTTTGCTAAAGTTGTTGAATATTTCCTCTAATTTTTTAGTTGATTCTTTAAGATACTTTAAGTAGACCATCATACTATCTTCAAAGAGTGATACTTTATTTAAATTTTATTAATTTTTTCCTGATTACATGCCAAGGCAATTTTTAATAAATTTGTTGAATTTTGAAATTCATGTTCTCTCTCTCCCATCCTTCCCCCTCTCCTCAAGATGACATCATATCATTTGGACATATATATTATTATACAATTCATATTTCCACATTTGCCACGTTGTTAAAGAAAACACAAGTACTTAACCTAGGGAAAAATCCATGAAGCAAATAAAGTTTTAAAAAATAGCATGATTCAAATGACATTCAGATTTTTTCAGTTTCCTCCATAGTAGTGGGTAACTTTTTCCTCAAGTGAGTCCCTTAGAGTTGTCTTGAATCCTTGCATTGATGAAAATAGTTTAAGTTCACAGCTGATCATTATACTTTATTACTGTCTCCTGGTTCTGTTATCTTTGCAAATTTCATGTAAGTTTATCTAAGATCATCCTTAATTAATGAATCATGTATTCATTTTGAGTTTATCTTAATATATGGCATGAAGTGATGGTCTGTGCCTTGTTTTTGCCATATTATTTTCTAGTTTTCCAAGTAGATTCTATGGAATAGTGAGTTCTCTCCCAAAATCTTGGACCTTGAGATTTGTCAAATATCAAATTACTAGGGCCATTCACTAAAAATGGGTTGAGTAACTAATAGGTTCCATTGATACACTGTATTTCTTAGTCTGTACCAAATTCTTTTGATGTTTTCTAACTTATAATACAGTTTGAGATCCATGACAGCTAAATCACCTTCCTTCATATTTCATTAATTCCTTCAATATCCTTGACTTTTTTCTTCCAGATTAATTTTATTTTTACTAGCTCTAGGAAAAAATTTTGGGTAGTTGGATTCATATGGCACTGTAAACATGAACTAATTTATATAGAATTGTAATTTTTATTATATTGTCTTGATCTATCTATGAGCACTTCATGTTTTTTTCCAATTGTTTAGAAGGACTTTATACATGTGGAAAGTGTTTTCGAGTTGTGATCATATTGTTCCTAAGTTCATCTTAGCATCTAAGTTCCCATGTATTTTATATTATCCTCAGTTATTTTAAATGGCATCTCTCTTTCAAACTCTTACTGTTAGACTTCATTGGTGGTATAGAGAAATGCTGAGGACATACAACTTTCCTAAATTTCTTTATTGCTCAATTAGTTTTTTGTTGATTCTTTAGGATTTTTTATGTATGATATCATGGCATCTGAAAAGATTGACAATTTTATTTCCTCACTGCCTATTCAAATTCCTTTAGTTCCTTCTTCTCTTATTGCTAAGAGTATGATATTGAATAGTAGTGGTGATAAAGGGCATCCTTTTTTCCCTCAAGCTCTCTAAGGAAAGCTTTTAGTTTTCCATTAAAATACTGCTTGCTGATGGGGTTAGGTAGATATTATTTACCCTTTTGAGTAATAGTCCATTTATTCCATTTATTCCAATTTATTTTAATAAGAATAGGTTGTGGATTTTGTCAAAAGCTTTTCTGCATATATTGAGATAATCATACGGTTTCTGTTGGTTTTGTTATTGATATGACCAATGTTATGATTATAATATCAGATAGTTTGGAGAAGCAGATAAATGTTTTCAGGGCCAAATATAGCTTTAAGTCAAGAGCCCTAGATTGACAGGCTACAGTGAGGAAAGGAGTGGGTAAAACACTCCTGATTCTCAAACCCCTCCCCTTCAAACTGCTTCTGTTTCAGTTGGTAATGAAGACAGGAATAAGATTCTTCTGGTGAGTTTCTGTTATGGCTGAAACCCCAATAATGTTTCTTCCTTAAATTTATATTCCTCTCAGGTCAGTTAGAGGAGATATATAGAAATTATTATCTAACTGTTGAGGACAGAGGAGATCTTAAACTGGCAGCCAACAGGATTCAATCTAGAAGTTCAGACTGAATTGTAAGTATCTTCCAAATAATTATCAGGCACAGATTTGAAGGTAAAAAGTTATATTAGAAATTAACAAGGAAAATTAGAGAAATTAATGAAGGTATATTGAATAAAGGAAAGGTGACCCTAAACTGTTAAATTGATGACCCTTCCCCCTCCTCACTGGAGGGATGAAGCACTTAACTAAAACTGGCTCTCTTGCTATAGAAAAATATCTTACCCTCTATTTACTAAATAATTATATAATTATATTAATGAAGAATAGTAATGACAAATAATCCTATGAGTAGAAATCACTAGCTTATGCTGATTTCTCAGGAGAAACCCCAAGTCAGGAGAAACAAGCAGAGTCTCTGCTCACATCCAATCCCACAAAAAAAAACTGACTTCAACCCTTCTCAACTGCCCCTCACCCAAAGTTCTCCAGGGGGGTCCCCTGGAATTCTGGGTGAGGTCATCCCTGAACCTTTGCAGGGATTCCATGCTTTGCATCTGCACACAACACCAATTAAGCTGACATTTTTTCCAAATATTGAACTATCCTTGCATTCCTATTTTAAAAGCCCCTTGGTGATAGTATATTATCTTTGTGATATATTGCTATAATATACTTGCTAGTGTTTTATGTAAAATTTTTGCATCAATATTAATTAAAGAGATTGGTCTATAGTTTTTTTCTCTATTTTTGCTCTGTTTGAGATATCAGCATCATAATTATTACTGTAAAAGGAAAAAATTAGGGTTTGGTTGAACTAAATATTTAAAGGAGTGGTCACCAAGAACTGGATAAATATCAATTCTAACATGATCTTAGTAATATATTTATTAAATATAAGAGAGAATGGAAGTAGAGGGATGAAATGAGGGTAGAATAAGAAGTCTAGCTTAATTCACTAATTAATTTGCTACAGCCCCTGGCTCAACCCAGGCAGGCCTGACTAGTCCTCAGCCAGAGAAGGCTCAGCTGAGGACCAAGGACCAAATGCAGCAAAAGCTTCAGTCATGAAGCCTTTTTTGAAAAGAGAGTTCCTTCAGAAAAATTCAGGAAGAGTCAGGTTTTACACTCACCATGTGTAGTTCTAAGGGAGTATTTAAGAAAAGAATCACCAAGGCCTCAGTTCCAGTAAGTAGCATCTCCCACTCCAGCTCCAGCTTCAGAAATGAAGAAGAAATAAGAAGAATTGACTCCCAGGAAGTTTTCATTCCCTTTTAAAGGCCCTTCTTTTGCTTAACTTCCTGTGCCTTTCTCTAGTTTATATGTCCAATCACAACAAACGTTTTGCTTATGACTGCCTAGGGGGCAGTCAAGTCAATTAAGAATCATCATCCACCCTTGCACATGGGGATTACAGACCTCCCCACTTGAAAATTAAGTAGTGGTGTTTACACTTTTTGTGATTAAATTTAAAAAATGGCAGGGTAGGTTTCACATCATTATCACATGACATAAGAAAGATATTGGTAGAGATCTTTCTCAGCTGTTGCTCTTAATAGTTTATATAATATTGCAATTAATTGCTCTTTAAATATTTGATAGAATTCATTTGTAAAAACAACTAGCCCTAGGATGTTTTTATTAGGGAACTCATTCGTGGCTTGTTCAAATACTTTTTCTTTTATTTATTGGGTTTTTTGTTGCACCCCCAATCACTTGTCTTCTCATTCTTTTATTGATGTAACTAGTTAAAGATAAAAATTTCTCCATAAATATAACTATGGCAACATACCAAAATATTTAACTATTTTCTCCTTATTGTCATTTTTAAAGGAATTCTTCTCTGCTTCTATCATTTGTTTTTTGACTCATTCTTTAGGTTAAGGTTGTTTAATTTATAATTGATTTTCAGTTCTTTTTACTTCCTAATCAGGTTCACACTCCCTATTATCTGCCACCCACTATAAAAACATTAGTTATTTGACTTCAAGGGAAATCAGAGTCCTGGGGGCACTTACAAAGGCAAAAATGTTAAAATTGGAATTTCTGGGCTTGTCAGTGTTCAGGCTTGGAGCATACCTAATGTCCAGCCTTTCCTGGAGATCTTCTTCAGTAATCATGACCTATCCCCTACTTGTGAATGAACTTAAATATGCTGATAACAGCAGAGTTTCATGCCATCCAGTGAAAAAGATTTAATAGTCCATTGTTGATTGGGGGGGGGATTGGTGGGTCAAATTTTTCCCCTTTTCTTAAACACTGAAGAAAATTTTTATTTTGTCTTTCTATTTCTTTAAAGTGGCAGATGCATATTAAATGGATAGGCATGGGAAGGTAGATCCAAGAAATTTAATTTGTTTACATTCTGGTATTTTTTCAAAAATGCCAGCAAAAAGAAGATTTTTAGGGAAAAGAATGAAGCAAGAGGAAAAGAAAACATGTCACTTGGAATACCTTTTACCAGACTTTAACTTTGATAACCATGATCTCAATATCATTGTCATCCTCAAACCTTTGATGCCTACTTCATTTTTTATGAAATTCGGGAGTCATTTTTGGAGAGCAATGTGAAGACATCCCCTTTTCACCCAACCAGACTTTTTTTCTATTTCTACCCTTCTCAAAACTGGAATGAGGGTTGCAAGCCAGAAATGAGCTTAGCCAATTCATTAGCCCAGACATTTATAACCTTTTGAAAACTTTCTACTCTATACAACTCCCATTGATCATTCCCAGGAAATTTGTTTTAAGATTAAAGTTTCTCTGATATCATTTGGAACCTCTACTGGAAGCTCATTTCCCAGATGGAAAAATACCACTCTCTTATTCCATCCGGATAAGACTGGTCTTACTTTTGGTTCTTGAGATAATCCTAGGGTTGGCTGTAATGGTCATTTTAATGAGATTCAACCTCCATTTTTATATATAAAATTCACTCATTCAACAAATATTGAGGGGGCTGATGAGATGGAGTAGGTGTGGAATGGAGTCCTGCAATACTTCCTGGCCTACCTAGGGTCTCATGAATAAGCTAGCAAGCTATGACAAAGCAGTAGGGAATGACAATGTGACTCTACTGGTATTTCTGTATCCATCCCTAAATATTTTTAATTCCCTTCATAGCTCTCTCTCCCTCTTTCAGTCTCCCTCTGTCTTTTTCTTTGTCTCTCCCTTTCTTTCTGTCTCTCCCTCTCCTTTTTTCTTTTCCCCTTTATATTTCTCTCTCTGTCCTTATATTTCTGCCTTTTTGTTCATCTCTCCATCTCTGTATTTTTATCTCTCCATTTTTCTTCTAATCTCTCTCTCCCCATATCTGTCTCTATGACTTTATCTCTCTTTTACCTGCTGTCTGCTTTCTTTGTATCTCTTCATCTGCGTCTGCCTTTTTGTTTCTCTCCCTCTTTATATCTCTCTTCCCATCTCTGACTCTTTTTATCTCTCTGTCTTTGTGTCACTTTTTCTGTCTTTGCCTGCCTGTCTTTTTGTTTCTTTCACTCCCTTTCTTCCTATCATTCTCCCTCTCTCTGTCTCTTTCTGTATCTGCCTGTTTCTCTCCACCTCTCTCCCTTTTACTCCCTCTTTTCTGTCACTATCTCTCTGACTCTCAGACTCTTTGTCTATTTCCCCCTGCCTTTCTAGCTCTGTATCTCTTTGTATTTTTCAGTTTCTATATCTCTCTGATCTCCCTCTATCTATCTCTTGGTCTGTGTCTCTAACAGTATTCCCCTACAACTCCCAACCCCCTCCCTATAGCCAACACACATTTCCACTCATTTTAACATGTGTTGTCTATCAATACCTATTTCCATATTATTGATACTTGCATTGGTGTGCTCGTTTTGAGCCTACAGACCCAAAAAAATCCTCATAAACCCATGTGTTCAAGGAGTTGTTCTACTTCTGTGTTTTCTCTCCTGTAGTTATTCCTATAAATAGGGGTAGCATTCTTTTCCATAAATCCCTCAGAAATGTCCTGGGTCATTGCATTGCTGCCAGTACAGAAGTCCATTCCATTTGATTTTACCACAGTGGATCAGTCTCTGTGTACAATGTTGTCCTGGTTCTGCTCCTTTCACTCTGCATCAGTTCCTGGAGGTCTTTCCATTTCACATGAAATTACTCCAATTTATTATTCCTTTGTGCACAATATTTGCTCAGCCATTCCGCAAACCCTCATTTTCCAGTTTTTTGCACCACAAATAGTGTGGCTATAAATATTTTTGTACAAGACTTTTTATCTATGATCTCTTTGGGGTACAAACACAGCAATGGTATGGCTGGATAAAAGTGCAGGCATTCTTACAGTACTCTTTGGGCATAATTCCAAATTGCCATCCAGAATGGATGGATCAGTTCACAACTTCATCAGAAGTGCATTAATGTCCAATTTTGTCACATCCACTCCAGTATTCATTAATCTCCTCTTTCATCATTCTAGCCAATCTCCTACGTGTGAGGTGGTACCTAAGAGTTGTTTTGATTTATATTTCTCTAATTATCAGAGATTTAGAGCACTTTCTCATGTGGGTATTGATAGTTTATTTTCTTTATCTGAAAATTGCCTATTCATGTCCCTTGCCCATATATCAATTGGGGAATGATTTGATTTTTTCTACAATTGATTTATTTCCTTGTATATTTGAGTAATTAGACCTCTGTCAGAATTTTTTCTTATAAAGATTTTTTCCCCAGTTTGTTGTGACCCTTCAGATTTTGGTTGCATTTATTTTTGTTTGTAAAAAACCTTTTTAATTTAATATAATCTAAATTATTTATTTTACATTTTGTAATTTTTTTTATTCTTGCTTGATTTGAAAATCTTTCCTTTCCCAGAGATCTGAGAAGTATACTCTTCTGTGTTCACTTAATTTACTTTACAGTTTCCTTATTTATATTCAAGCCATTCACCCATTCTGAATTTGTGTTGGTGTAAGGTGTGAGATGCTGATCTAAACCTCATTTCTCCCATATTGTTTTCCAATTTTCCCAGGTATTTTTGTCAAATAGTGAATTTTTGTTCCAAAAGTTGGGCTTTTGGGGTTTATCATACACTGTTTAACTGACATCACTCACCCCAAGTCTATTTCACTAATCCTCCCTTCTGTCTCTTAGCCAGTAACATAACGTATTGAAGACTGCTGCTTTATAGTATAATTTAATATATGGTACTGCTAAGCCACCTTCCTCCATGTTTTTTTTTCATTATTTCCCTTGACATTCTTTTTTTAAAATTATTAAACATTTATTAATATTCATTTTTAACCTGTTTACATACTTTATGCCCCTACTTTCCCCTTCAGCCCCCGCTATCCCCCCACCCATGGCC
>NC_058136.1:79867258-79890558 GCF_016433145.1 Gracilinanus agilis | reverse complement strand
TCCTCTCCCTCTCCTTCTCCCTCTCTCTCCCTCTCTAATTCTCCCTCTCCCTCTCCCTGTGCTTCTTCCTCTCCCTCTCCCTCACCTTCTCCTTCTCCCTCTACTTCCCCCTCTCCCTCTTTCCCTCCCTCTCCCTTTCATACAGGACCATTTTAATTTAATATAGTCAAAATTATCCATTTTAAATCTTGTAATGTTCTCTCTTCTCATTCCTTCCTTTCCCTTGCATCTTACAGGTATTACTATTCTATGTTCAACTAATTTATTTCTGATTTCAGTATTCTTAAGTCATTTACCCATTTTGAATTTACCTTGCATAGTCTGTGAGACAGTGATCTATATAATTCCTGAGTTTTATTTTGGCAGATAAATTTCCAAATAATTTATTTTACTTGAGTGATGTTAAATGGAATATTTCTTTCTAAGTCTTATTGTTGAGTTTTGTTGTTATATATAAATTTTGTTGTTATATAGAAATGCTGGGAGAGACACTGAGACTTCCTGGTTAAGATGGCAGCTGAGTAAAAAGCAGCTGCTTAACCACTCCTAACTGAAATATATAGGACTCCTCAAGAAGACACAAAAATAAATCCAGAGGAATGAAGGGACTCCACAACAGGGTGCAGCATTGAAGGTATGTGGAATTGGGGCATTTCCATGCTATATGGTAGTTAAATAGCTCTCACTAAAATGCAAGTTGAGCAACCCCCTCCCCCACCCCACCTACAGTGCCAAAGCCAGGGCACAAGAGCTAGAGCAAGCTTGGGGCACCCATTAAGTCCTTGGCAGCTACCTAGGGTCACCAGGGCCTGTTCCTGAGAGTAGCAATACTTAAGATACCAAGAGGCTAAAGAACATGCATGGACTTTGAAGAAAAACCCTGAGCACAGGTTCAAGCTCAGACTCTTGAGTCCACAGATCCTGAGGACAGGAGTGGGCTTGGATCCTTAGCACAGGTGTGGACCTTGAGTGAGGACCCAGTGCAGAGGGGTGCATGACTGTGGAAAGAGTACCCTGAAAGTATTCAAGGACCCTCAGACAGAGGAACAGAAAAGGGGGCCACCAAGAGGCTTGACCCTGAGAACAATGAGATCTGAGACTTCAGGAGCCTAGAGAGCACAGACTCTGGTTGTGAGGAAAAATGTGAGAGGGAGCAGGGCTAACAATGGCAAGTCATTCTCAAGAACCCCAAAAGAGAAAGATACTTAAGAAGAAATCTGCAACACTTGACAACTTTTACACAGATGAAATCGAGACAACAGAGCAAATAGCAGAGGAGAACAAAAAAGTAATCACATCCAAACCTTACCAAAATAATGAAAACTGGTCACAAACTATTGAAGAGTTCAAATCTGAGATGATGAGAAAGATGGAAGAGATCTGATAAGAAAAAAAACAGTTTAAAAGGCAGAGTTTGACAATTAGAACATAAGGAAAGTCAACTGAAAACTAGAAACGAACAAGTTGAAAAGGAAAACCAAACGATTATAACCAAAAACCAGTCCCTAAAGGTTAGAATTGAGCAATTAGCAGCTAATGATCACTCAAGACAGCAAGAACAAATAAAACAAAGTCAAAAGACTGATAAAATAGAAGGAAACATGAACTACCTCAATGTGAAATTGATAGATAAAGAAAACAGATCTAGAAGAGACAATTTGAGAATCATTGGTCTTCCTGAATAAGCAGAAATGAATAGAAATTTGGACTCCATACTAAAGGAAATTATCCAGAAAAATTGCCCTGAAGTTCTACAACAAGAGGGCAATATAGATATTGAAAGGATCCATAGATCACCCTCAACACTACATCCAGAAAAGACAACACCCAGGAATATAATAGCCAAATTCAAGAACTTCCAAGTAAAAGAAAAATCTTACAAGAATCCAGAAAGAGACAATTCAAATATCAAGGAGCAACAATCAGTATCACACAGGATCTGGCAGCCTCTGCTCTAAAAGACTGCAAGGCTTGGAATATGATATTCAGAAAGGCAAGAGAACTGGGCCCTCAACCAAGGATCACTTACCCATCAAAACTTACTATATACTTCCAGGGGAAAGTATGGGCATTCAACAAAATTGAAGATTTCCAAGTATTTGCACAGAAAAGACCAGGGCTGAATGGAAAGTTTGATATCGAACCACAAAAATCGAGAGAAACCTGAAAAGGTAAATAAGTTACAGAGGGAAAAGAAAGAAAACTTGTAATTTTTAAATTTGCCTTTTTAAGGGCCTCAGTGAGATCTAATTATCTGTATTCCTATGTAGAGAAATGTTATGTTTAATTCTCTGTAGTGAACTCTATTCACCATTATAATATTCACTATTATAGTAATAAGAAGAATAATTCACAGGGTGAGGGTGGAACACTAAATAATCTAAGATGACATGGGGGTTGAGAAAGAGGCGGTGAATAGTAGGGGACACCAAGAGAAACTTGAGTGAATAAGAAAAATAGGATATTCTATTTTACACAAAGAGGGCATGGGAAGGGGAGGGGACAAATACTATTATAAGAAGGAGAGGAAGAGAACATTAAGAAGTAATATTTAAACCTTACTCTCAGTGTAATCAACCCAGAGAGGGAAGAGTAGCTATATTATCCATTGAGATATAAAACTCTATCTAACACTACTGAGAAAGTAAGAAGGGATAAACCAAGGGGAGCAGGGAATTGGGGAGTTCAAAAAAGGGAGGTAAGAAGAAGAGGAAGGAATTCATTAGGCCTTTAAAAATAAAAAGAGGGGAATAATAAGGGAGGGTGTAGAAAGGGAAGTAAATCAAGGGAGGGGATAAGGGACACTGGCTTAAACCACTGGTTTAAAAGGAAATAGTGTAAGAAGAACGGGTAGGATTCCCGGAGGATACAAAAAATGTCAGCAAATTCATAACTGATAAATATAACTCTGAATGTGAATTGGATGAACTCTCTCATAAAGCGGAAGCAAATAGTAGAGTGGATTAGAAACCAAAATCCTACCATATGTTGTCTACAAGAAACATATGAGACAGGTGGACATACCCAAGTTTAAGGTTAAGGGCTTGAGCAAAACCTTTTGGTGGTCAAATGAGAAAAAGAAGGCAGGATTGGTTATTATGATTTCTGACAAAGCCAAAATAAAAATTGATATGATGAAAAAAGACATGGATGGCCATTACATCCTGATTAAGGGTAGTATAAAAAATGAGGAAATAACACTGCTCAATATGTACCCACCAAGTGGCATAGCATCCAAATTCATAAATGAGAAACTGGAAGAGCTCAAGAAGGAAATAGATAGTAAAACCATAATAGTGGGAGATCTAAATATTCCTCTTTCATATCTAGATAAATCAAGCCAAACAATGAATAAGAAAGAGGTAAAAGAGGTGAATGAAGTCTGGGAAAAATTAGTTTTAGAAAAATAAATGGAGAAAAAATGGAATACACCTTCTTTTCAGCTGCACATGGTACATTCACAAAGATTGACCATGTAATAGGGCATAGAAACATTGCAAACAAATGCAAAAGAGCAGAAATAATAAATGTGACCTTTTCAGATCATAATGCAACAAAAAATAATAATTAGTAAGGGCACCTGGACAGGCAAATCAAAAACTAATTGGAAATTAAATAATATTATCCTCCCAAAACAGTTAGTCAAAGAAGAAATTATAGAAACAATCAACAATTTCATTGAAGAGAATGACAAAGATGAGACATCTTACCAAACTCTGTGTGATGCAGTTAAGGCAGTACTCAGGAGGAAATTTATATCCTTGAGTGCATATATTAACAAATTAGGGAGGGCAGAGATTAATAAATTAATGAATCTAACTCAAAAAATTAGAAAGTGAGCAAATTAAAAATCCCCAGATGAAAACTAAATTAGAAATATTAAAAATCAAGGGAGAAATTAATAAAATTGAAAGTAAAAGAACTACTGAATTAATAAATAAGACTAGATGCTGGTATTTTGAAATAACAGATAAAATAGACAAAGTATTGGTCAATCTAATAAGAAAAAGGAAAGAAGAAAAGCAAATTGACATTATTAAAGATGAAAAGGGAGAACTCACTTCTAATGAAGGAGAAATTAAGGCAATCATTAAAAACTATTTCACCCAATTATATGGCCATAAATATAACAATTTAGCAGATGAGGATGAATATTTACAAAAATATAAATTGCCTAGATTAACAACAGAAGAAATAGAATACCTAAATAATCCCATGTCAGAAAAAGAAATTGAACAAGCCATCAAAGAACTCCCTAAGAAAAAAATCACCAGGGCCTGATGGATTCACAAGTGAATTCTATCAGACATTCAAAGAGTAACTAATCACAATACTATACAAATTATTTGATATGATAAACAAAGAAGGAGTCCTACCAAATTGCTTTTATGACACAAACATGGTACTGATTCCAAAGCCAGGGAGATCAAAAACAGAGAAAAAAAACTACAGACAAATCTCCCTAATGAACATAGATGCAAAAATCTTAAATAGAATATTAGCAAAGAGACTCCAACAGGAAATTAAGAAGATCATCCACCATGATCAGTTTGGATTTATATCAGGAAAGCAAGGGATGGTTCAACATTAGAAAAACCATCCACATAATTGACCATATTAACAGTCTAACAAACAAAAATCACATGATTATCTCAATAGATGCTGAAAAAGCCTTTGACAAAATACAGCATCCATTCCTATTGAAAACATTGAAAAGTATAGGAATAGAAGGACCCTTCCTAAAAATAATAAACAGTATATACCTAAAACCACCAACAAGTATTATATGCAATGGGGATAAATTAGAAACCTTCCCAATAAGATCAGGAGTGAAACAAGGATGCCCATTATGACCTCTATTATTCAACATAGTACTACAAATACTAGGAATAGCAATTAGAGAAGAAAAAGAAATTGAAGGTATCAAAACAGGCAATAAGGAGACTAAGCTATCACTCTTTGCAGATGGTACGATGATCTACTTAAAAAATCCTAGAGAATCAACTAAGATGCTTGTAGAAATAATCAACAACTTTGGAAAAGTTGCAGGATACAAAATAAATGCACATAAATCATCAGCATTTCTATATATTTCCAACACATCACAGCAGCAAGATGTAGAAAGAGAAATACCATTTAAAATCACCCTAGGCAATATAAATACTTGGGAATCAATCTAACTATTGTGCTAAAAGGAATAACAAACTGGAGAAATTCCAGGTGAACTGTAAAGACCTCCAGGAATTGCTGCAGAGTGAAAGGAGCAGAGTCAGAAGAACACTGTACACAAAGACTGATATACTATGGTAAAATCAAATGGAATGGACTTCTGTACTGGCAGCAATGCAATGACCCAGGACAATTCTGAGGGATTTATGGTAAAGAAAGCTACCCACATTCAGAGGAAGGACTGCAGGAGAGGAAACATATAAGAAAAACAACTGCTTGAATCCATGGGTTGAGGTGGACATGATTGGGGATGTAACCTTGAAACTATCACACCAATGCAACTAACAAGAATTTGGAAATAGGGCTAGATCAATGACACATGTTAAAACCAGTGGAAATGTGCATCGGCCATGGTGCAGAGGGTAAAGGGGAAAGTAGGAGCCTGAATCACGTAACCATGTTAAAAATGTATATTAATAAATGTTTAAAAAAAGAGAGAATGAACTGTGGGAGTAGAAATGCAGAAGAAAAACATATGACATCATTTGTTTATATGGATATATGATTTGGGGTTTGGGTTTTAAAAAATTAGCTCTATTGCAAAAAATAAATAGTATGGAAATAGAAAAAAATAAATGTTGATAATTTGTGTCAGTTTATTTTGTATAGTGCAATTTTGCTAAAGTTTTTAATTATTTCCACTCGCTTTTTAGTTGATTGTCTAGGATTCTGTAGGTATACCATCATATCATCTGCAAAGAGTGATAGTTTAGTTTCCTCATTGCTATTTTAATCCCTTCAATTTTTTTTCTTCTCTAATTGCTACTGCTAGTGTTTCTAGTATAATATTAAATCAAAGTCATGATAGTGGACATCCCCACATCTCCTGTTCTCATTAGGAAGGCTACTGACTTATCCCCATTGCAGTGATACTTGCTGATGGTTTTAAAGATTTTTGCACAGCAGCTTGGCTATTGCAATACTGAACTGGCCTTCTTCACGTTTTTCCCCACTGCAATCTACTCTCGATTCTGCCACCAAAGTGATTTTACTCAAAGGAGGGTTTGTTTATATCATTCTCCCCTCTGCCCCAACACACAAATCATTTCCAGGAGCTCTCTATTGCCTCTAGGATCAAATACCAAATATGCTTCCTTCTATCCAGTTATAAGACACTCTCATCTGTGGGCATTCTCTGTGGCTGTATCCTGTCTGTGGAATTGTCTCTAGCCTTATCTCCAACACTGACCTCCTTTAGGGAATTCCTTTAGTTCTGAAATAAAATCTCAACTTCTACCAGAATATCTCCCCATCCCCTTTTAACTGTAGTGCTTTTTTCTTTGTTGATTATTTCCTTTTTATCCAGTGTGTGTATCTTAGAGTTTTATAAATGTTTGCTTGTGATTGCTTCTGCCTGACTGTCTATTTCTTGACTCTTTGGCCACTTGTTGCTTTCTTTATTTTTTTAGGAACCAGATGTCAGTTTTAGGCAGAAAGTCAATTTGTTTATTTACTGAAGAAGGCAGTCACTAGATGGTAGAGATAGAGCACCAGAGCAGTCGGGAAGACTTTGGTTCAAATTTGTCCTCAGACACGTAATAGCTGTGTGACCCTTGGTAAGTCACTTTACCCTGTTTTGGCTTCCTCATCAAAAGAATGAGTTGGAGAAGGAAAAGCCCAGCCATTTAAATGTTTTTGCCAAGAAAATCTTAATGGGGTCACAAAGGGCCAACTACACAAATGTTGTAAAACATCTGAAGAGCAAAAAATTCACTCTGTATTCACCAACAGTTGTATTTGATTTTTTTCTTTTTAGGATAGTGCTCATTCTGAAGAACTGAAAACCTAAAAACTATCATGCGCAAAAAGGTTAGTTGGTATTTGTGACCAAAATACATGAATACTTCAAAAAGTACAAATTTTGTATAAAATTTTATTAATTAGTTCTACTGAGCATTCCAATATTTCATAATCTTTTGAAATAAAGAAAAGAAAGAGGGCCAAGAAGCATGCATCTGAGTAAAAATCACCCAGTCTAGGAGAAGTGCTCTTCACAAATCTGTATTGTTAAATAGGATCTATTATTTTAGAAGGGCTTGAAATACAGAATCAGAAATAATTTTTTCTGCCTTTTTTGATGGCTCAGATTACATAAATTTTAAATCAGTATGCCTTTCAAAATATGTTATTTTTTAAAGCTTTTATTTTTTAAAAATATTTTTCCATGTTTCCATATTTCATTTTCTATCCTTCTCCTGCCCCTCCCCAATCCTGAATCCAATAAGCACTTCCACTGGGTTATACAAATGTTATCTGAGTATACGTTTAATTCCAAATTCTTTTGCCACAGGAAAAATTGGCCTTTTGTGAAATAAAACCCACTTAGTGTCTATCATGATGATTATATAGTGTTATAAAAAGTGGTAACAGTAGATGTATAATTGTGTTATTTATAGATAATTTGCAAATATGAAGTAGAAATTCCAATTATTCCAAATATGAATTCAAATGGTGCTACTTCATATGTGATTCCTGTATAGTTATGATTTAATAGTAACATAGAATCTAGGTTAAGATAATATTGATTACTAAGGTACAATATTTAGGACTGAAAATCTATATGTAATAGAAATTCATTGTTTCTGACATTCTTTGGTTGTTCTGTGCATATTAAAATTCACCTTCACCAATGTTTCATTTCCAATTAAAATATAATTAAATAAATTAAAATATAATTTATAATATTTACAAGTGAATTGTAACTGAGTGAAAGAATGACTTAAATATTTCCTCATGAAGGTAATAATAATTAATTAGCAGGGGTACAATGTATTTTGTGTTATATAAATATTTGATCTTCTTGCATTCCAGTGCATCTTTTGGCTTATTGCTTATTGATGTTGCCTATTGCTGCTATGACTTTTAGAAAGTATATTTTAATTTTACCCATATAATTTAATTAAAAGTTTATCTGGATCTCCTGTTTTAAATAATAACACATGCAACTTTCCATTTTTGTCATTTAACATTTGTTATCAGAGGCAGGGATTTGACCCATGTCTTGTTGAATTTTAATACTGACAACTTATATCAGCATTGGCGAAGCATTGGCAAGTGTGCCACCCCCAGCACAGGGAAGCTACTGTGTACCTCTTCTTCACAGCACTGGAGAACATTTTTGCATGCTCCACCCTTCTGTCCAACCACCTAAAGCAAACACTTCCTCCATGCTCTCTCAGGTAATTGGGTGTGGGGGAGAGTTTGGGGAGTGGAGGGGGCTCACAGACAGCTTGAAGCTGCCCTCTGGGCATGTGAATTTTAAAACCTTCACCAATGCTGACTTATCAATAGTCTTCTTGTATTTTTTGCCAGTTTATGCTTAATTTCAGCACCATCATTTTATCATTCTTCTCCAGTTTCTTTTAATGACTCATAATGCAGTAATATTTCATTATGTTCATGAATAGCAATTTGTTCAGCCATTCTCCATTTGATTGGCATATCATTTGTTTCTAATTTTTTTGCAATTAGAAAATATTCTTCTTAGTATGTGTGGGATCTTTCTTTCTTTGCTTTTGTTGGTCTATAAAGCCAATAATAGGGCTATTTAATCAAAGTGTATGAACAATTTTGTGCTTTTCTTGCTTAATTTAAAATTGTTTTCCAGAACTAAAAGACTAACTTAAGCTCCACCAGGAGTGGATTAGTGTGTCTGCTTTTTTATAGTTCCTCCAATATTTGTCTTTTACCAATCTTGCTAATTTTATGTGAGCAAATTTGACAACTAATAGTTGTTTGTTTTGATTTTCATCATCAGTACTTTTGAACCCTTTTCATATTATTGTTTATAGTTTGAATTTTTGTTTAAAACTGTTCACTTCAGGGGCCAGCTCAGTAGCACAATGGATAGAGCACCAGGCCTGGAGTCAGGAGAATCTAGATTCAAAGCTGGCCTCAGGTAGTTTCCTAGCTGTATGACCCTGGGCAAGTGAATTAACCCCAATTCCCTAGCCCTTGCCATTCTTATGTGTTACATTTATTACTAAGACAGAAAGTAAGGGTTTAAAAACCAAAAAATGTTCATTTCTTTCACTCTCTATTGGAAAATGTCTCACTCTCCTAGATTGGTGTCTATTTCCTATAGTTTTTCCTTTGGAAAAATTCATTGTAAACTATTTTTTTTAATTTTGTTCATCATTTCTTCTTGTTTAGGAGAAATTGATTTTGTTCATGCAAAAGCCTTGAGAGAAAACTAGATTTTGAATCAGAGGACATGGTTTAAATCCTGCCTTTGACTTCTCCCTCTCTGTGCTTGGATAAGTCAATTAAACCTCTCTGGTATCAAGTTTTTCACTGTAAAATGAGAAGGTTGGACTAAATCAGTGATTCCCAAAGTGGGTGCTCCAGTAATCCAGCAAGGTGGTGATGGCCACAGATGCATTTATCTTTCCTATTAGTTGCTATTAACATTAAAAAAATTAATTTCCAGGGTCGCTAAGTAATTTTTTTCTATAAAGGCAGAGGTAGGCCAAAAAAATTTGGAACCAAAGGACCAAATGATTCCCATGGTCTTTTCTAGCTCTAAGTCTCTTATTCTACCATCTAATTTTAGGTACTCAGAATTGTATATTTTGCCTTTTATGATTCTTCCATCACATGGCTGTTTAGGAATTCTGTTACCCATAATTGTGGATGATATAGCTTTCCATTTTTCTCCAATTTTTTTGTAAGGTGAATTTAAATATTTTGATTGCTTATCTGTTTGGAATTTTTGTGGTTCATGGTATTAGATGCTAGTCTAAACTTATTTTCTGCCAAACTGCTTTCCAGTTTGTCCAGCATTTCTTATTAGAGCAAGGATTTTGTTTGTTCAGTCACTTCAGTTGTGTCCAACTCTCATTTGAGACTTTCTTGGTGAGAATACTGGAATGGTTTTCCATTTCCTTCTTTAGCTCATTTTACAAATGAGGAAACTAAGGCCAATAGAGTACACTGACTTGCCCAGGATCACACAGCTAGGAAATATCAGAGACAGAATTCAAACTCAGGAAGATGAATTTTCCTGCCTGCAGGTCTGGTACTCTATCCACTTCAGAGCCATCTAAATGTCTCTAGGTAAAGGATATCTTCTTCTATGATTGGTATTCTTATTTATTTAACAAAAATCTACTGTTAGTGTAGTTTTTGGTTTTAGGTATTCTTCATCTATTCTGTGCCCCTGATTTACCTTTATCTTTTTTAACAAGTGTAATGCAGGGTGGCAGCAAAAAAGAAACACAAAAAACCCTTATTTTTGCAAATGAACTGTAACAGTTTTTCAGTTAGAAAGGTTTAGAATGTTGAACCAGCTTGGAGGCTGGGGTCAGGGAAAAACCATTAAAGCTAGGCTATAAATAGCCCTGGAGTTCCAACTGAAAGACCTTTTGCCTTTGGGGCATTTTTGGACCTGGTCTGTTTTTTTCTAGACATCTCCCTGACCTCTCTCTTACATCCTGCTATTTTCCCTGTATTTCCCCATTGGGCCCTGAGAGGAAGGGTGGTTTCATGCTTAGACATCATGGTTTTAGCTTCTGTAGGCAGGAAGGAAAAGCTAAATCAAGACATCCCCTTATCTAGTGATGTGATAAAATACTTTTACCTCAGGGCAATGAAACCTTCCCTGACTCAGACAGCAGGCCTCTCTTAGTGTGATCCTCTCCTTTGTCATGTTCCCCAGCACCAGCATTCTCTCTAGCAGCAGTTATGAAACCCTCAAGCACTTCTTCCCTCTGCTTATCCCTGACATTAATAAATCCCCTTTGGTATCTATATAAAAGCCTCTGGTGAATCATTATACTTGATATTAGGGCAAAGGCTGAAGAGGAAAGGAATAACTTTACTTTTACTACTTGAGGACATACCTAGGCATCCATTTTGGGCAGTAAGTAGCCAGAGGAGACTTCCTGTAGATTTCAGTTTCACTGGCAGGGAGGATCCTCTTGTCTCCTCCCTCAAGGGACCTTAAAAATTAACAACAAAATTTTTGAGCCAAACCCATACTACTTCTGGCTGACACAATTCTTCTTGTATCACAGAGATAGACCCTGCCTGAAGGACCCAGCCCATTTCCTCCCAGTACCTATCCTCTGTTTCTAGCCTAGGTGACTAGTCTATTTGAGCAGCCCCTTATATATTCCCCATTCATCCCTTACCTGCTTCATTCCTTAACTTTGCCATCCCCATTTATTCCTCTACATGCAAAGATTGCCTTTTTTATTACATCAGTAACAAGTTTTTTTTAAATTCAATTACTTATTTACTTTTTTAACATTTAAAATGTTTTTGAGACCCATATTTTTTACCTCCCTCCAAACCCCTTGATGTGGCGAGCATCTCACATGTGAATGCATTTCCTTGTTAACTATTCTGCAAAAAAGGGAAGAAAAATAAAGTGAAAAACAAGAGGTTTCAATCTAACTATACTCAGAGGTCATCAATTCTTTCTCTGAAGGTAGATAGCATTTTCTATCATCGACAATTTAGAGTTTTCTTAGATCTTTGTCTTGGTCAGAGTCACTAAGTCTTTCATCATTGATCATTCTCACATTAGTGTAGTTACTGTTGACATTCTTCTCCTGGTTTTAGAAACATATAGTTTTGATCATTAATATTTTATGATATAATTTGAGATCCAGTAATTCTGTCTATTTTATTCTTACTTTTTTCACTAATTCCCATGATATTCACTATATTTTCTTGTTTTTTTACATACATTGTCCAAAATGGTTTAGCAGAACACATTAACAAGTTAATATGACACAAGAATGGTAAGTGAGAATTGCTCCAAATATTTAGATCTACCGTTATTTCTGTACATATCATTTAAGTTATATTCATGAGCCTTCTTTGTATCACAGTTAGCTAGGTCATGCATTTTAATAGTCACTTTAAAGTGATTTTTTGCTTTTTACTGGCTTTTCCCTTTTTTAAAAGTAATTTGTAGAAATGTTGATTTTTTTTTTGCAAATCTATTTGAATTTTGAATTTCAGATACTTGGCTGAAGCAATAAATTGTTTTGATTAGTTTATTTCATTATGCACTTGGGTTCTCTTAGTTAATCATCTGCAAATAAAGATAATTTTGCCTCTTTGCCAATATATATTTCCTTAAGATATTGTTCTTATCTGATAAAGTTGATATTTCTTGTTCTATGCCAAAAGATAATGAAAACGTGCTTAATCCCTATCTTCTTGGGAAAGCTTCCAGTATTTATCTATTATGAATAATGCTGCCTTTTGATATTCATTAAATGTTTTTGATTACTAAAAGGCAGGTCCTTGCATTTCTGTGCAAATTAATATCCAGTTCGTTTGTTCAGCATCTTTGCTAGCTTCCTTCTACAATGATTTCTTTCTTTTCCCCTCATTCTGTGCCGTTTTTCTTTGGTGTTTTTATTGGCTTTTTAAAGTGCTGAAGGGGAACTTGGCTTAGTTGGGCAGCTAGGTGGCCCACGCCTAGAGAGTGCCTTGTCTGGAGGCAGGAAGACCTGATTTCAAATTCAACCTCTGAAACTTCTTAAGGGTGTGACACTGGATGAGTCACTTAAGCCTCACTGCCTAGTCCTTCCTACTCTTCTGCCTTGAAACCAATATCTAAGACAGAAGGTAAGGCTTTAGAAAAATGTGGGGAGGGAAGCTAGTGGCTAGGTAGATAGAGAGCAAGGCCTGGAGCTGGGAGGTCCTGGGCTCAAATTTGACCTCAGATACTTATTACCTGTGTGACCCTGGGCAAGTCACTTAATGCCTGTTCTTCTGCCTTGGAACTGATACCTTTTGGGTAAGTGCTAAGGAAGACACTCAACAGGACAGTAATTTTATAGTAGTCAGAGCTCCTCCAAGGCAAAGTCCAACTATGGTCTCCCTCTGCCTCTCAGTTCTCTCTTGGCTGGCTCTGGTATGCCCTGCAGTTCGGGATGGACCAGCTTCTGTGAGGTCACTGGCTTTGTTACCAAACATTCCCTTTTTGCTGTGACAATGGGATCCAAACAAACCACATTTTCACCCAGGTGAGGATTGCCCTGCTTGCCACTGTACTTTCCAAAGAGGACATTGGTTAGGTTAGTGAATTGTGTAATTGGAAATCTTGTGCCTTTGAATTACATTTTCCAGGAGCCTACTGACTTCCTGTAATTATGTGCTGATGTAGACAGGAATCAAATTGGGTGGTCTTCCATGGCTAGTCCTATCTTTCCCGGATCGCAACTTTGATGGAGTGGGCTGTTTAAGCAGGTAGATTAGCCATGGGCTTGTAGTTTTATTTTGTTACCATTTTATTCCTTTACTTCTAGTGATTATTAAAAAATATTATAAAACATAATACATTTATTCCATATTAATTTTCATCTATACAATGATGGCAACCACTGAAATTGGAGAAAGAATTCTTAATTTTTAAAAATAGCCTAGATAAATTGTGCAAAGCCATGTTTCTCCTACCAAATCATTTTGCACAACTCCCCCCAAACTCCAAGAGATCTCTGAACTGTCTTTGGAGCTGGTGTCTTGCTCCGGCCAGTTTTTTCTTTCCCATTTTTCCCAGCCACTGTTCCTGCACAGCTGCTTCAGTTTGAGTGACTAAGCTTGGGGCTCTTGATGGAGAAGGGATGAGCCACTTTTCACACCCAACTTCTTAAGCCAGTTCAATGTTGTCCCTGGCATTGCTCCTGCCAATTCAGACTCCTGCTGATAACTCCAGGCTACCTGGGTCTACCCATTTCTGTTGCTGTTCCTCCTCTGGCTGTTTTTGCTATTGCTGTTATTGTTTTCAGTGGCATATCCTCTAGTTTCTTGGAGGATTGGTTGAGTACACCACAGACTTACCCCTAAGAGCAGGAAGACTTGGGACCCCAGGAGGCTGAGGAATGCAGATCCAGGGAGCATAGACAAGGCAAGACTGCACATAATAGATATTACTGTGGAGACTCAAAAAATAGTCTCAGGGCAAAAACCTCTCTGGAGTTCAATAGAAAGACTTGTCTACCCTCCTTACTCAGACTTCTACTGGGCAAGCTCTAGGTTCTGTGTAAATGGAATTAGCTCATCCTCATATATTCTTTAGACTATATCCACCAGGAATAATATCACCCCACCCAATGTAGCCCTCTCTTCTTAGAGGAGGCCTTGTGGCTAGAAGTCTCTGTACCCTTCTGCTGGGGCCTCTGAATTCCTACCTGGTTTGGGCCTCTGGTCCAGGCGAGAGTTTCTCTCTCTCAATTTCCCTACCTTTAAACTTCCTAAGTGTAAATAAACCACTATAAAAGTCATACTGAATTGGGTCTCTTTTATTTCAAGATATAGTTAATGAATTTCTGCAACTAAACCATAAATATTCAGTCCAACCTTAATAATTGCCATTTTAACTTCTTACAGTTCTCATGGCCTGGATGAGGACTCTACAGACTTACTTTGAAGAGCAGTGAGACTTGGGACACCAGGAGGCTAAGGAACAGTCATTGGGCACAGAGATAGAGGAGAGAGGGGAGGCCCACAGCAGACGCCTGGGAGACTTGAAAAATAGACTCAAGGCAAAACTGATTCATAGATAAATACACAGAGAGCCTGCCCTCCTCATTCAGAATTCTGACTAGGAAGGGAAGTCAACAAAGAATTGGCCACCAACACCCAAGAAATACAATCTACAAACACCAAATAGAACAAGAGAAAGGAATTGAACCTGTATAGTTTTTATGGAGAAAAAATCAAGGCTACAGAGGAGCCACTAGAGAATGTCAAATAGGCAAACACATCTAAACTTTCCAAAAAATGGAAATTCATCACAAGCCTTCCAAGTAATCATGCTGGAATTTGAGAATCAAGTTAAAGAGATAGGAGAAATTTGGCAAGAAAAGTGGGAAATAGTGCAAATAGAAAATAACAGTTTAAAAGACAGACTCTAGCAATTAGAAAAAGAAGCCCAGGAGCTCCAAGGGATACTTCCGGGTTAAGAAGGCTACAGAGAAGAAGCAGAAATCTTTACATTCCTCACCACAGACTGATATGGGATACATCAAAAGCACAAAAAAACCAAATCCAGGTGAAAAGAAGGGACTTCACAATATGGAGCATCATTGAAAGTATGTGGGATTTAGGTACTTCCATGTCATAGGGGGTGAAATACCTTCTTCTAAAACACAAGCTGTTCAACCCTCCCTCTCACCACAAATGATGGAAAGTCAGAACCAGCTCACCAGAAATAGAGAGACCTTGGGGCAAATAGGGGTACTTGGCACTGGGATTTCTCTAAAGTAAGGGTAAACTGGTTCTTCTCTGGACTTCCTGGTTAAGATGCCAGCAGAGTAAAAAAGCAGCTGCTTAATCTCTCCTAATGGAAACATATAGGATTCCTCAAGGGGACATAAAAACAAATCCAGATGAATGAAAGGACACACAACAGGGTGCAGCATTGAAGGTATGTAGGTTCCCGGCATTTCCAGGCTATAAAGGGGTGAAACAGCTCTCAATAAAATGTGAGCTGAGCAACCCCCTCCCACCTGACACCACCTACAGTACCAAAGCCAGCGTACAAAAGTTAGAGCAATTTTGGGGCACCCATTAATTCATTGGCAGCTCCAGGGCCTGCTCTTTAGAGCAGCAAGACTAAAGAACGCATGGACTTTGAACACAAAACTTGTGCACAGGCATGGGTGAAGGGAAAGACACAGGTGCAGACAAGGATCTTGACAGCAGGCTTGGATCTTGAGTGGGGACCCAGTGCAGATGGGAGAACAACTGTGGAAGGAGCTGCCTGATACTTTTAAAGGATCCGCAGGCAGAGGAGCAAGCAAAGGGACCAATAGGAGGCTTGACCCTGAGAACAACTAGTCCTGAGACCTCAGGAGTCTAAAGAGCACAGACGGACCTTGAGTGTGAGGATAAAGATGAAAAGGTGCTGGGCTAACAATGGCAAGCCAGAATCAGGAACAAGAAAAGAAAAATAAACAAGAAGAAATCTTTAAAACTCCACAACTTTTACATAGAGAAAATCCAAACAACAAAGCAAACAGAAGAGGAGAACAAAGAAGAGATCACATCCAAACCTTCCCAAAATAAGGAAAACTGGTCAGAAATTCATGAAGAGTTCAAATCTGAGATGATGAGAAAGATGGAAAAGATTTGGCGAGAGAAGTGGGAAATAGCTGAAAAGGGAATCAGGCAAGAAAATAACATTTTAAAAGGCAGAAGTTCACAATTGGAAAGTGAGGCAAGTATATTGATGTCCAGAAATGACCAGATTGAAAAGGAAAACCAAAAGATTATAGCCAAAAACCAGCCCCTAAAGGCTAAAATTGAGCAATTAGAAGTTAATGATATCTCAAGACAGCAAGAACAAATAAAACAAAGTCAAAAGACTGATAAAATAGAAGGAAACATGAAATATCTCAATGAGAAAGTGACAGACCAAGAAAACAGGTGTAGAAGAGAAAATCTGAGAATCATTGGTCTTCCTGAAAAATCAGAAATTGAAAGAAATTTGGACTCCATACTAAAATAAATTACGCAGCAAAATTGCCCTGAAGTTCTACAACAAGAGGGCAATACAGACATTGAAAGGATCCATAGATAACCCTCTACACTAGACCCAGAAAAGACAACTCCCAAAAATATAATAGCCAAATTCAAGAGCTTTGAAGTAAAAGAAAAAATTTTACAAGAAGCCAGAAAGAGACAATTCAGATATCAAGGAGCATCAATCAGGATCACACAGGATCTGGCAGCATCTGCACTAAAAGGCCACAATGCTTGGAATATGATATTCAGAAAGGCAAGAGAGCTGGGCCTTCAACCAAAAACCGAGGATTACTTACCCATCAAAACTTACTATATACTTCTAGGGGAAGGTATAGGAATTCAACAAGATAGAAGATTTCCAAGTATTTGCACAAAAAAGACCAGGTCTAAATGGAAAGTTTGATATCCAACCACAAAAATAAAGAGAAACATGAAAAGGCAAATAAGAAACAGAGGGGAAAGAAAGTAAACTTATTTTTTAAATTTGCCTTTTTAAAGGCTTCAATAAGATGGAATTATTTGTATTCCTATGTGGAGAAATGTGATGTATAATTCTCTTTGGTGAACTCTAATCACTATTATAGTTTTCACTATTATAGTAATCAGAAGAATTATTCATAGTGAGAAGTTGGAGTACTATATGGTCTAAGATGATATGGGGGGTGGAAAAAAGGGGGGTGAATAGTAGAGGACACCAAGAAAAACTCGAATGAATAAGAAAAATAGGATATTCTATGACATAAAAAGAGGGCATGGGAAGGGGAGGGAATGAATACTATTATAAGAAGGAGAGGAAGAATGTATTAAGACTTAATATTTAAACCTTACTCTCAGTGTAATTAACCATGAGAGGGAAGAGTAGCTATATCCATTGGGATATAGAACTCTATCTAACCCGAATAAGAAAGTCAGAAGGGATAAACCAAGGGGAGCAGGGTATTGGGGAGGTCAAAAAAGGGAGGGGAGAAGAAAGGGGAGGGGATTCATTAGGCCTTCAAAATAAAAAAAAAAGAGAGGAATAATAAGGGAGGGAGTAGAAAGGGAAGTAAATCAAGGGAGGGGACAAGTGTTACTGCCTTAAAGCAAACCACTGGTATAAAAGGAAATAGTGTAAGAAGAAGGAGTAGAAGTAGAAGAGAATACCAAAATGTTGCAGAATACATAACTGATAATTATAATTCTGAATGTGAATGGGATTAACTCGCCCATAAAACTGAAGCAAATAGTAGAGTGGATTTGAAACCAAAATCCTACAATATGTTGTCTACAAGAAACACATAGGAGGCGGGTGGACATACATAGGTACAAGGTAGAGGGTTTGAGCAAAATCTTTTGGTATTCAAATAAGAAAAAGAAGGCAGGAGTGGCAATCGTGATTTCTGACAAAGCCAAAGTAAAAATAAATATGATTAAAAAAGAGAGGGAAAGTGATTAAATCCTGATAAAAGGCAGGATAGACAATGAAGAAATAACAGTGCTCAATATGTATGCACCAAAAAGCATAGAATCCAAATTCCTAAAGGAGAAACTGGCAGAGCACAAGAAGGAAATGCATAGTAAAACCATAATAGTGGGAGATTTAAATATCGCTATTTCAGATCTAGATCAATGAAACCAAAAATAAATAAGAAAGGGTTAAGAGAGATGAATGAATCCTAGAAAAATTAAATTTAATAGATATTTGTAGAAAAATAAATAGGGACACAAAGGAATACACTTTCTTTTCAGCTGCAAATGGTGCATTCAAAAAGATTGCCATGTATTAGGGCAATTAAATATTGCAAGCAAATGCAAAAAAAGCAGAAATAATGAATGTAACCTTCTCAGATCATAATGCGATAAAAAAAATAATTAGTGAGGGCACCTGGACAGGTATATCAAAAACTAATTGGAAATTAAATAATATGATTCTCCCAAACCAGTTAGTCAAAAAAGAAATCACTGAAACAATCAACAATTTCATTGAAGTGAATGACAATGATGAGACATCCTATCAAATTCTGTGGGATGTAACTAAGGCAGTACTTAGGGGGAAATGTATATCCTTGATTAAATATATTAATAAATTAGGGAGGGCAGAGATTAATTAATTGGGCATGCAATTTAAAAAAAACTAGAAACGTAGTAAATTAAAATCCCCAGAGGAAAATTAAATTGTAAGTATTAAAAACCAAGGGAGAAATTAATAAAATAAAAAATAAAAGAACTATTGAATTAATAAATAACAGTAGAAGCTGGTATTTTGAGAAAACAGATAAAATAGACAAAGTACTCATCAATCTAATAAAAAAGGAAAGAGGAAAACTGAATTAACAGTATCAAAGATGAAAAGGGAGACTTCACCTCTAGTGAAGGGGAAACTAAGGCAATCATTAAAAACTATTTTGCCCAATTATATAGCAATAACAATAGCAATCTAGGTGATATGGATGAATATTTACAAAAATATAAATTGCCTAGATTAACAGCAGAAGAAATAGAATACCTAAATAATCTCATATCAGAAAAAGAAATTGAACAAGCCATCAAAGAACTCCCTAAGAAAAAATCGCCAGGGCAAGATGGATTCACAAGTGAATGCTATCAAATATTTAAAGAAAAACTAATCTCAATACTATCCAAATTATTTGATATGATAAGCAAAGACGGGGTCCTACCAAATTCCTTTTATGACACAAATATGGTACTGATTCCAAAGCCAGGTAGCTCAAAAACAGAGAAAGAAAACTACAGACAAATCTCCCTAATGAACATAGATGCAAAAATCTTAAATAGAATACTAGCAAAGAGGCTCCAGCAAGTGATCAAGAGGATCATCCACCTTGATCAGGTGGGATTGATACCAGGAATGCAAGGTTGGTTCAACATTAGGAAAACCATCCACATAATTGACCATATCAACAGTCTAACAAACAAAAATCACATGATTATCTCAATAGATGCTGAAAAAGCCTTTGACAAAATACAGCATCCATTCCTATTGAAAACACTGAAAAGTATAGGAATAGAAAGTTCTTTCCTAAAAATAATGAGCAGTATGTATCTAAAACCATCAACAAGCATCATATGCAATTGGGATAAATTGGAAGCCTTCCCAATAAGATCAAGAGTAAAACAATGATGCCCATTATCACCTCTATTATTAAACATTGTACTAGAAACACTAGCAGTAGCAATTAGAGAGGAAAAATTAATTGAAGGTATCAAAATAGGCAATGAGGGGACTAAGCTATCACTCTTTGCAGATATGATGGTCTATTTAAAAAATCCCAGTGAATCAACTAAGAAGGTTGTAGAAATAATCAACAACTTTAGCAAAGTTGCAGGATACAAAATGAATGCACATAAATCATCAGCATTTCTGTATATTTCCAACACATCAGAGCTGCAAGAGGTAGAAAGAGAAACACCATTTAGAAAATCACACGAGACAATATAAAATACTTAGGAATCTATCTACCAAAACAAACAGGGGAATTATATGAACAGAACTACAATAAACTTTCCAAACAATTAAAACTAGATTTAAACAATTGGAAAAACATTGATTGCTTATGGGTAGGACAAGGTAACATAATAATAATGAAAATTCTACCCAAATTAATCTACCTATTTAGCGCCATACCTATCAAACTACCAAAAAACTTTTTCACTGAATTAAAAAGAACTATAACAAAGTTCATTTGGAGTAAGAAAAAATAAAGAATATCAAGGTAAATAATGAAAAAAATGTGAAGGAAGGTGGCCTAGCAGTAACAGATATTAAACTATAATATAAAACAGAGGTCATCAAAATGGTATGGTAATGGCTAAGGGACAGAGGGAGGATCAGTGGAAAAGACTTGGGTTAAATGACATTAGCAAGACAGTGTACAATAAACCCAAAGAGCCCAACTTTTGGGACATGAATCCAATATTTGACAAAAACTGCTGGGAAATTTCGAAAACAATATGGGAGAAATTATGTTTAGATCAACATCTCATACTCTACACCAAGATAAATTCAGAATGGGTGAACGACTTGAATATAAAGAGGGAAACTATAAACAAGTTAAGTGAACACAGAATAGTTTACTTGTCAGATCTGTGGGAAAGGAAAGATTTCAAAACCAAGCAAGAGTTAGAGAAAATTACAAAATGTAAATTAAATGGTTTTGATTATATTAAACTAAAAAATTTTGTAGAAACAAAAACAATGTAGTCAGAATCAGAAGGGAAACAACAAATTGGGAAAAAATCTTTATAACAAAAAACTCTGACGGGGTCTAATTACTCAAATATTGGAGTTAAATCAATTGTATAAAAATCAAGCCATTCCCTAATCGATAATTGGTCAATGGACATGAATAGGCAATTTTCAGATAAAGAAATCAAAACTATCAATAAGCACATGAAAAAGCGCTTTAAATCTCTAATAATTAGAGAAATTCAAATCAAAACAACTCTGAGGTATCAACTCACACCTAGCAAATTGGCTAAAATAAGAGAAGGGGAAAACAATGAATGTTTGAGGGGACCTGGCAAAATTGGAACATTAATGCATTGCTGGTGGAGTTGTGAACTAATCCAACCATTCTGGATGGCAATTTGGAACAATTCTCAAAGAGCTATAAAAGAATGCCTGCCCTTTGATCCAGACATACCATTGTTGGGTTTGTACCCCCAAAGAGATCATAAACAGACTTGTACAGAAATATTTATAGCTGTGCTTTTTCTGGTGGCAAAAACCTAGAAAATGAGGGTATGCCCTTCAATTGGGGAATGGCTTAACAAAATGTGGTATATGCTGGTGATGGAATACTGTTGTGCTCAAAGGAATAATAAACTGGAGGAATTCCATGTGAACTGGAAAGACCTCTAGGAATTGATGCAGAGAGAAAGGAGTAGAGCCAGAAAAACCTTGTACACAGAGACCAATACACTGTGTTAAAATCGAATGTAATGGACTTCTGTACTAGCAGATATGCAAAGACCCAGGACACTTCTGAGGAACTTATGGGAGAGAACACTACCCATATTCAGAGGAAGAACTGCAGGAATGGAAACACAGAAGAAAAGCAACTGCTTGAACACAGGAGTTGAGGAGGACATGATTGGGTATATAGACTCGAAACTACCACACCAATGCAACTATCAACAATTTGGAAATAGGTCTTGATCAATGACACATGCTAAAACCAGTGGAAATGCTCATTGACTATGGGGGGGGGCAAAGTCAGGGAGTGAAGGGGAAGGTAAGAGCATGAATCATGTAACCATCTTAACTTTTCTAAAAAATAAAAATTATTAAATAAAAAAAAGAAAAAAAGAAAATGCTCTTCTCTATGGAAAAAATAAAGTAAGGGTAAACTGAGTCATCCAAAAATCCACATTGAGAGGTGATATCACAAAGCACATCCCTGGACCTGTTCCCAATTGTAGCACTGCATACAATGCTTTGAGGTGGCCTTGGCAAGAAAGCCTGGAGTAGCTCTTGGAATTCATATAAATAAAGGAGGTGCCTTGTGACCCCCCTACTTCCTCCCTCTATTTGTCCAAGACCTTTGGGGAGTCTCCCTCTCCCAACATTTTTCAGGAAATGCCTAACACTGGAGAATAATTGGGCACAGGAGAGGGAAAGGTAGATTGGTCACCTTCAAGGTGATGAGAGAATGGAAATACCTCCATCCTGTGTCCACACATAGAGTATTAAATTATGCTAACATCCCCTCTGTCACCATCACCTTCCAAGACTGTGATGTAGAGGAATTTTAACTCAGTGTTCAAAGTATTGGGGACTGGGGGTGTGGGCTTTTGGCAGGTACTAATCATTTAGAATCTTCTTCTCTACTTGGGGTTGCCTCAGGAGAGAAAGTGTTCTTGGGGGATGATGGCTTCAGTTCAAGGTTTTGGTTCGCTTATTTCCTCAGTCATTCTTAGTTTTTTTTTCCAATTCCTAAAATCCACAGCCAATTGTGGTCCCTATTGCGCTTCACAGACCAAGTCTGTGATTGATCTCAGGGAATCTGATCAGGGCCCAGAGAAGTTCTCCCACTAGAAATAGACAGTTTTTGTTACTACAGTCCCCAGCTTTCTGCAGGCACCAACTTGCTTTCCTTCCCTTCCCTGCCTTGGAAGGGCAGCCAGGGTCTCCAGACTCCTGTGAGTGATTACACCCAGCAGGGCTCAATGAATCTTAGCAATCTTATTCACCTGGTGTGCATGGACTCCAAAAGTCTTCCCCTGGTCAGCTGTTTCTTATTTTATCTTTCTTTTCCTCATCATTACTTTGTCTCTCTCCCTCTCTGACTCTATCACTTTTTTTGTTTCTGTTTCTCTCATAACCTCTCTATTTTTTCCTTCTCTTTCTCCTCCTTTCTCTGTCACTCTCTCCATTTCTCAGTGTGTTTGTCTCCCTTTCTCACTCTGCCTTATTCTCTCTGTCCCTGACTCTTAGTATCTTTTTCAGTTTCTATATCTCTCTATTTCTATCTCTTCCTGACTCTCTGTTTCTTACTCTTTCTCTTTTTATGTATTTTTATGTCTCTGTCTCTCTGTCACTCTGTCCCTCTGTCTGTGTCTGTCTCTCTCTATCCCTCTCTCTG
>NC_058136.1:79844637-79866758 GCF_016433145.1 Gracilinanus agilis | reverse complement strand
CTCTCTCTCTCTCTCTCCTCTGACTTGGGTAATGGCCTCTCTTTTGGGCTAAAAGGGAAAGATAATTGCTGAATTCTGGCTTTCACTATATACATAAAAACACTTAACACCCTGGAAGCCTGAGACTTCTGATCTGGAAGGTTTCATCAGAGCTATGACCTCTTTGTTTCATGGATGGAGAAACTGAGGTTTGGGAAGAGAAGGGGATCCATTGGTTCAATGTTACTTGTGTCACCAAACATGGCAACTGATTTTGGGGGCAAAATTCTTATATCTTCAGTTTCTCTGGGTGGTTTGGGTTTTTTTGTGTAGTCCAACATTTTAAATGAGTATCGTGTATTTAGAATTTTGAACCATAGGTCTCTCTCTCCCCACATCCCACTTTAGTTCTTACATTACTTCCTTAGGTTTTGGAGATAAAGTTTTTTGTTACACTGGCCCTCTCTCTTTTCCCCCCGAATGTGGCTGGGAAAGCTGGCTTTACTCAGGCTCTTACTTTTTTCCTTTTCTTTCTTCTGCTTCAAGTGATTATTAATAAATCTTGTAAAATATAATACTTGGAGTTATTTGGATATTATTTTAAATTTTATAGTATCAAGATTTTCCTGGATTTCAATACTTGACAATCTATGTGATCTTGGGCCAGTACCTGACCCCAAAAAGATACATAGAAACACAAGTAAACCCATATTTTCATTCCCTACTACATTGCCATTGCTTCCTAGCTTATTCATAAGACCCTAGTTGGGCCAGGAGGTATTTCAGGACTCCAATCCACACCTACTCCATCCCACATACCCCCTGAATGAGTGAATTTTATATATGAAAATGGAGGTTGAATCTGGATAAATTGACCATTAAAGTTAACCATGAGATTTTCTCAAAAGCTATTATTATTTAGTTTTTTCAAAAATTTATTACCATGGTCATTTTCTACTGTGTTTTATGTATCCAATCTATACTACTCCTCCATTTTATTTTTTAGCTGGAACCTTAGTATTTCTATGTTTACCTCTATAGAAGGATTGGAGATGTAATACTGTTAGACCACCTACATTCTATATTTTTTCATTGATTCTCTTGATATTCTTGATCATTTGTCCATCCCATCAGGGGTCCTGGGGTGAAAGTGGAGGACAGTCAGGAAAATTATAGCAAGGAGTGAAGAGCAAGTCAAAAGCAAGCCACATACTACCACCCCACATCTACAGGTCCATTTTCAGAATCTAAGTCCAAGCCAATGTTCAGCCACTGAGAAAGTTTGCCTGGGCCAATAGAAGTCCAAGCCAACTCATATTCCTTGAAATTTCAAACATGTGGTGAAGTCTGGATTTCTAGCCCAGCATAGTGTGTGCTAAAGTGGGCTAATTTGTATGAGGTCAGAGGAAGCCAGAAGTCCCAATCTGGACTCATAGTGAGGACACATATCATAGTTTAGGGTGGCTGAGTATACAAAGGAGGGTCCAGATTATTCTGACAGGGACTCAGGGCAGACCTCCAGGATAAAACAATTAACTGTGTTTTGATTGGGTCAAGTACACAATGAGATCAAAAAGTAGGTATAAGCCTGGGGCTAGAATTTGAGCAGCCCCTGACCTGATCACATTCAGAGTGAGATCAAAAGCTGATGCCCAAGCCCCAAGCAAGTCCTTAAGCTATCACCATCTCAAGGTTTAGCTTAATCAGCAGTGGGAGGAGCCCCTCCTGGCTTTCATACAACATTTGAAGATCTAAAACTAGCAAAACCCCAAAACTAAGCTAAAGGTAGAATCAAGGAAGGTCTGAAAATGTCGGAAAAATGAGCAAACAAAAAATCACTTAACTCTAAAGTATTTTTGTAGAGGGAAAGAGCCAAGTACAGACACAGAAAGGGAAAGGGAAAGAAAAGCAAACATACACAAAGTTTAACAGAAAAATATTCATTGGACACAATTCAGAAAGAGATAAAAAACTTAAAAAACAAATTAAGAGAGACAGAAGGAAAGTGGGGAAGAGAAATTAAACCAATGCATGAAGAAAAGGGGCAATTGAAAAAGGAGAACCAAAAACTAACTGAGGAAAATCAGGCCTTAAAAATCAGAATTGACAACTAGAACCTAATGATTTCATAAGAAATAAATAAGGAGTGAAGCTGGATCAAATGAATGAAAATAGAGGGAAACATGATTTATATTATTGGAAAAAAACTAACGTGGAAAATAGATCTAGCAGAGACAATTTGAAAATTGTTGGACTACATAAAAGTCATGATGGAGAAAAAATCTTGGATGTCATCATATAAAATCTTCCAGGAGAATTGCCCACATATCCTGAAACAAGAAAATAAAATGAAAAAAATGAATTCACAGATCACCTCTAAAAAGAAATTCTCAAATGACAACTTCCAGGAATCTAATAACTATATTCAAGAGTTCCCAAGCTGAGGAGAGAACACTGCAATCAGAAAGAAACAATTCAAATATCATGGAGCTACAATCAGGATCACACAGGATAGACAGTGGCTTCTACATTAAAGAATCCAAAGGCATGGACTATAATATTCAGAAAGGTAAAAGACCTGGGTTCAAAAGCCAGTGTCACCTTTCCAGCAAAACTGAGTATAATTCTTTCATAGTTAAAAAGGAACATTCAATATGATAGATTTCCAAGCATTCCTAAGTAATAAGCCAGACATAAATAAAAAAATCTGAAGTCCAAACACAAGACTCAAGAGAAGCTTCAAAGTGTAAATAAGAAAGAAAAAATTTAAAGAACTCATTAAGATAACAATTTATCTATGTCTACATGGAAAGAGAATACCTATGATTCTCAAAACTTAGTCTTTGAACTAGAGAAGATAGAATGAATATACTTAGAAACAAGCTAATTATGATGATATGATGTATATGATGATATGATGTTTATGTGATAAACATCATGTAAATGTGATAATATGAAATGATGTGTACATATATGTTTGCATGTGATATATGTTAAAAAATCAAGGGATGAAAGAGAGGGTTGCACTGAGAGAAAAGGGAAGGGAGAGATAAAATGGGGTAAATTATATAACATAAAGAATCATAAAAATCATTATAGAGAGGGGAGGATGAGGATGGTGATGGCAGGCAATATGTAGACTTTATTCTCATTGTAACTGGCTCAGAGAGGGATTGAGGCATTGAATTCTATCTTACTCTACAGAGAAGGGAAGGGAGAGGTAATTAAAGAGAAGGGGAAATGAGGAGGTGATATTGAGTGGACCCAATATATCCTTGTGACTTTTTCAGCAGCTATTGAGATAATCGTGTGCTTTTTGTTTGCTAGCTTGTTGATATAGTCAATTATGTGGATGGTTTTCCTCATGTTGAACCATCTTTGTATTCCTGGTATAAATCCCACCTGATAATGATGGATAAACCTCTTGATCACTTGACTGCTTCATTTTGTTAGTATTCTATTTAAGATTTTTGCATCTATATTCATTAAGGAGATTGGTCTGTAGTTTTCTTTCTCTTATTTTGATCTACCTGGATTTGGAATCAGTACCATATTTGTGTCATGAAAGGAATTTGATAGGACTCCTTCTTTGTTTATTATATCAAATAATTTGTATAGTATTTGGATTAGTTGTTCCTTGAATGTATGAAAGAATTCACTTGTGAATCCATCAGGCCCTGGTGATTTTTTCTTAGGGATTTCTTTGATGGCTTGTTCGATTTCTTTTTTTTCTTTGATATGGGATTAAGTATTCTATTTATTTTGCTGTGAAACCAGGCAGCTTATCTCCTTGTTAATATTCATCTGTCTCACCTAGATTGCTATATTTATTTCCATATAATTGGACAAAATACTTTTTAATCATTGTCTTAATTTCTCCTTTGATTTTTAGCATTTCTAATTCAGTTTTCTTCTAGGTATTCTTATTTGTTCATTTTCTAGTTTTTAAGTTGCATGCCCAATCCATTAATCTCTGCCCTCCCTACTTTGTTAATACATGCACTCAGTGATATAAATTTTACCCTTAGAGATTCTTTGGCTGTATCCCATAGGATTTGGTAAGATGTCTCATCATTTTCATTGTCTTCAGTGAAATTATTAATTGTTTCTATGATTTGTTCTTTCAATAACTCATTTTGGAGAATCATAATATTTAATTTCCACTTATTTTTTTATTTGCCTCTCTATGTATTCTTATTAATAACTATTTTTATTGCATTGTGATCTGATAAGGTTGCATTTATTATTTCTGCTTTTTTGCATTTGTTTTCCATGTTTCTATGCCCTAGAACATGATTTCCCTCTGTGACTGTTCCATGTGCTGCTCAAAGGAAGGTGTAATCCTTTTTGTCCCTATTAATTTTTCTCCATATATCTATCAACTAATTTTTCTAGGATTCCATTCACTTCTCTTATCTCTTTTTTATTTATTTTTGGCTTGATTTATCTAGATCTGATATGGTAAGGTTGAGGTCCCCCACGAGTATAGTTTTCTTATCTATTATATTGTTGAGCTCCACTAGCTTCTCCTTTAGAAATTTGGATGCTCTACAATTTGGTGCATAAATATTGAGTACTGTTATTTCTTCTGTTTATGTTGTCTTTTATCAGTATGTAATTATCTTCCTTATCTCTTTTACCTGTATCTATTTTTTCATTTGGCTCTGTCAGAGAACATGATGGCAAATCGTACCTTCTTTTTTTCAATTGAAGCCCAATTGATTTTGCTCTATCCTTTCATTTTTACTCAATGTATGTCTACCTGTCTCATGTGTGTTTCTTGAGTTAATTGAATTTTGAGATCTTCCAAAGCCTATGTGCAATTCACTGGAACTTCTTCCTCTTCTCTATTTCATTTGCTCTCTTTTAACTTCCTTGAAAGAAGCTGTCAATTGTCATTTCTTTTCACTTTTTCTCTTGTTTACTCATTTTTTTTTCCTTTTCTGTTCTGCTGGTTTAAGCAGATGGATTTAGTGAGCTTTGATAAAAGATCTTCCCTCACCTGGCAATGGAGGTTTGTAGTCAGTTTCTCTGCAGTCTGTTCAGGTGGAGGGTTGTTGGAGTTTTCCTGCCGTCCAAAGATTTCTTCTCAATTCCAATTGATAGGATTAAACCTGTATTGATTAGATTAATCTGCACTGATTAATATGCCCATAGGATAAAAGCTCCAGAGGAAAAAAATGAAGTGGTGGTATAAGAAGTAGAGTTTTCTCTGAGAGCTCCAGCAGTAGGGTCCCCCTGTTCTGTCCTTGTGTTTGACCTGGTTTTCCTTCCTATTGAAGCCCTTCAAATTCTATCTCAATGTAATAAAGAAGGGTGGTCTCAGGTTTGGCACCATCTAAGCCTCCATCTTCCCAGTGTTTTTTCTGTATTTCTCTGTCTTTCTCTTCCAGTCACCTCCACTGTGCCTGTGTTCTACTCCCGGAGTCTGGCTCCAGCAAGTCTCTCTCTTCAGGTCAGTGTACCCACCCTCTGAGATATTTCAGGGGCCACTGGACACTTCAAACAGCATGTGGGAGAGGGGTGCTGTGATTCCCATTCTATATCCTGAGAATTCAAGCCTTTTTCTTGGAGTGCCTCTTTATACGTCCAGTAGTATGATTCCCCCTGCTCTGGTCCTTTGTTAGATTTGGTTCTCTTTCTTCTCAAAGCACATTGTTTTTTTATTTCTGTAAGGAAGGGTGTGCAGGTTTTTAAATTTGCTCCATCTAAAACTCCATCTTTCCATATTTCCTTTTTGTCACTTTTAAAGAAAAAGAATGCCCCAAGCCCTTGAGGTGTGGATTGTGGTGGGTGCAGGGATTTGCCCAGGGTGACACAGAGAGTCAGGTATTAAAACCCAAAAAAAATTTTGCACTGTAAAATTTAAATTATTATTCCATAAATCCAAGAATTATATTTCATGAGATTTATTAATAATCACCCCAAAAAGATGAAATAAATGAACAAAAGTAAAAGCCTTAGTAAAGCCAGATTACCCAGCCACATTTGGGGGAAAAGAGAGAGAGGGTTGGGATCACAAAAAAACTTTATCTCCAAAACCTAAGGATATATGGTAAGGACAAAAGTGGCATGGTGGGAGCGAGAGTCTTATGGTTCAAAATTCTAATTCTATAAAACTCACCTAAGATGCCAGACTACTCAAAAGAAACCCAAAGACACACAGAGGAACTGATGCTTTAAGAATTTCCCCCAATGATCAGTTCATATGTATGTGTTACCCAAGTCACATGGAAAATGGGGCAAGCAGGGGAGAAGACCAATACAATGGAAGGGTAAAGAGGTTGGATAAAGGAAATATTTAATTCGTAAGTGCATTGAAATTAACTTAAAGAGGGAAGAACAATCAGATCATTAGGGCTGAGAATTGATTCATGGCCTATAGAAAATTAGAAGGGTAACAGACTGGTAAGGAGGGAAGTAATACTATAGAGGGGGAGGGCTTGGGGGGGAGTGTGGCATAGCATTAAAGAATAATTAGAGGGGAATAATAAGGGGTAGAAAGGGAAATACAACAAAGGAGGGGATTATAGGAACTTATTAAAAACAAAACACTGGCATAGACGGAAGCAGTGAAAGAAGAAAGGACAGGACAAGGAGAGAGAACAGACTTGTATAAAAAAAATTTAAAACCACTCTGTGGTGGGAAAAAACTGGAAAATGTGGGTATGCCCTTCAATTGGGTAATGGCTGAACAAATTGTGGTATATGTTGTTGATGGAATACTGCTGTGCTCAGAGGAATTATGAACTGGAGGAATTCCATGTGAACAGGAATGACCTCCAGGAATTAATGCAGAGTGAAAGGAGCAGAGCCAGGAGAACATTGTACACAGAGACCAATACACTGTGATAAAATCAAATGTAATGGACTTCTGTACTGGCATCAATGCAATGACCCAGGAGAATTCTGAGGGGTTTATGGAAAGGAACACTAGCCACATTCAGAGAAAGAACTACAGGAGTGGAAACAGAAGAAAAACAATTGCTTGAACACAGGGGTTGAGGCAGACATAATTGGAATGCAGGATTGAAATGACCACACCAATGCAACTATCAACAATTTGGAAATAGGTCTTGATTGATGACACATTTAAAACCAGTCTAAATGCTCATTGGCTATGGGGGAGAAAGGGGAGGGGAAAAGTAAGAACATGAATCATGTAACCATGGATAACTTCCCTAAAAATAAAATTATTAAATTTAAAAAAATGTGATAATGTAGTGTGAGAAGGAAAGTGGAATGCTGAGAGAGAGTCCTATTTTTCAAAGTTCTAACTGCACAATACTCATTTAGAATGCCACTCTAAACAAAAGAAACCCAAATACCCCCAGAGATCCTGTGGACATAAGAATTTCCTCCCGAATATCAGTTGATATGTATGTGTGACCCAAATCACATGGAACTTCAGCTATCAATGGATCCCCACCTCTTCCTAAACCTCAGTTCCTCCATCCATAAATCAAGGGGGTTGGAGCTCTGATGTTCCTTTCCATACCAGAAGTCTCATGCTTCTAGAGTGTTAATTTTTTGTGTTTATTTTTGATTGTTTAATTTTTATTTATTTGTTTGTTTGTTACATTAAAATTCCTAGGTATCACACAGTCTTTCTCTCCTCCCTTCACTAGAGAAGGCATAATTTGACAAAAAGACATATGTACATATTAAACTATGGCTTACTAATAAAATTTTATCAGTTCTTTCTCCAGATGTGAACATATATATGTCATTCTTCAAGCAATATTTCTGTTGTTGTATATAATTTTCATTTCTTTTCTTTTTTTAGATTTAAATATTTTATTTTTTTTAGAAAAATTTTCTATGGTTACATGTGTTCACTTTCCTTTTCAACCCCCTTCAAACTCCCCTCCCCCCACGATATCCAATGGGCATTTCCACTGGCTTTAACATGTTTGATAAGTCAAGACTCATTTACATATTATTGATAGTTGCATTGGTGCAGTCATTTAATGGTTACATCCCCAACCATGTTCGCATCAACCCGTATGTTCAAGGGTTTGTTTTACTTCTGTGTTTCCAAACCTGCATTTCTTCCTCTGAATGTTGGTAGCATTCTTTTCCATAAATCCCTCAGAATTGTCCTGGATCATTGCATTGTGGCCAGTATAGAAGTCCATTACATTTGATTTTGCACACTGTATCAGTCTCTCTGTATAATGTTCTTCTGGCTTTGTTACTTTCACCCAGTTTGTTAAGTTTTTATGTATACAATTAAAAGCAGAATCCAGCAATTATCTTCTCTTTTAGCCCAACAGAGAACCCTTTAACAAAGCAGAGAGGAAACTGAGCAAGAGAAATGGTATTTTTTTGTACATAGAGACAGAAGAACAAAAAAGCAGAAATATAAGGACAAAGATAGAGAAACAGAAAGGTGAATAGAGAGGGGAGAGGGAGAGTCAAAAATAAAAGGAGGGATAAAGAAAGGGGCACATGGAAACAGAGAGTGAGAGACAGAGCGAGGGAGAGAGACAGAGAGAAAGAGAGACAGAGAGACAGACATAGAGAGAGATAAAAGGAAATTAAAAGCTATAGAGACAGATATAGACAGAAATACCAGTAAAGACGCATTGTCATTCCCTACTCCTTTGTCATTGTTTGCTAGATTATTCATGAGCCCCCAGTTGGCCAGGAAATATTTCAGGAAGCCATTCCACACCCACTCTATGTCACTAGCCCCAATCAATGTTTGTTGAATGAGTTAATTTTATACCTGAGAATGGAGGTCAAATGTGGTTTAAGTGACCAATACAAACAGCCTTGGGTTTATTTCAAAAGCTATCTGTAATCACAATGGAATTTTGGAGAAAATAAATCTCCCTTTCTCATTCATTCTAGAAGAATGGGAAAGACAGACAATGGAGTTTGAGAAATTCAGAAAAATAACATCTCTAATGGATTTCTGAGTGTTTTAAAATCTGAGATTATTTAATTGATTAAAAGAAATCATATTCTCTGCTCTCATTAAGGCAAGAATCAACACGGTAATTTGTCTTATATTTCTTCTTCCATTTCTTAATGGCCATAAGAAAGGGAACATAGAAATCATAAAGACAAAAAAGGGGAACACATTTAATCACACCACTAAATTCAATCAACAGTTTAAATACTGAGATGTATATTTAAACAAAATTGCAAAGGATTCTAAGTGCAATATAAGAAAAATCTTATTCAGACAGAAAAGACATGATTCTGAATTATGTACTGAAGTACAGAAGTGCAATTTAAAACTTTATTAGCTTATCAGAATCATCAGTTCATGTAAATGCTTAACTAAGGGTAGTAAAAACATTTTGGACTAACACAAGTTTAATCTACCATTAATCACAATGATGTTCGTGAAAATCTTAACTTATAAATAATTAGAACAATACCATTGGCTTATATTTTGTAAGTATATCCCTTTAAACAGAGAATAGTTCATGAGAAAAATTTAAGCCAAAATTGAATCATCCATGCTGCCTCAGTTCAGCAGGAAATAATTTTGGAAAGTCAAAAAACATAGCACCTTTTTCCTCAAAACTCACAGCCCTTTCACTAATTTATTCAGTTACATTTGCAAGAACCCCAAAAGAGAAATCTCATCAAGAAGAAATCTGTAACACTTGACACCTTTTACATAGATAAAATCCAGACAACAGAGCAAAAAGCAGAGGAGAACAAATAAGTAATCAAATCCAAACTATCCCAAAATAATGAAAACTAGTCACAAGCTATTGAAGAGTTCAAATCTGAGATGATGAGAAAGATAGAAAAAAAAGATGGAAGAGATTTGGCAAGAGAATTGTGAAATAGCTCAAAAGGAAATTAACAGGTTAGAAGACAGAAACTCCCAATTGGAGAATGAAGCCCCAAAATCAAACGAAAGACCAATGATTCTCAGATTTTCTCTTCTACACCTGTTTTCTTGGTCTATCACTTTCTCATTGAGATATTTCATGTTTCCTTCTATATTATCAATCTTTTGACTTTGTCCCCTCTCCTTCCCATGCCCTCTTTGTGTGTAATAGAATATCCTATTTTTCTTATTCACTCAGGTTTCTCTTGGTGTCCCCTACTATTCACCCCCGTCTTTCCAACCCCCCATGTTATTTAGACCATTTAGTATTCCACCCTCTCCCTGTGAATTATTCTTCTGATTACTATAATAGTGAATACTCTAACAGTGAATAGAGTTCACTTCAAAGAATTATACAAAGCATTTCTCCACATAGGAATACAGATAATTAGATCTTACTGAGGCCCTTAAAAAGGCAAATTTATAGTTACGAGTTTTCTTTCTTTTCCCTCTGTTTCTTATTTACATTTTCATGTTTCTCTCGATTTTTGTGGTTGGATATCAAACTTTACATTTAGCCCTGGTATTTTCTGTGCAAATACTTGGAAATCTTCAATTTTGTTGAATGCCCATACTTTCCCCTGGTAGTATATAGTCAGCTTTGATGGGTAGCTGATCCGAGGTTGCAGGCCCAGCTCTCTTGCCTTTCTGAATATCATATTCCAAGCCTTGCGGTCTTTTAGCATGGAGGCTGCCAGATCCTGTGTGATCCTGGTTGGTGCTCCTTGATATTTGAATTGTCTCTTTTTGGCTTCTTGTAAGATATTTTCTTTTACTTGAAGCTCTTGAATTTCACTATTATATTCTTGGGTGTTGACTTTTCGGGGTCGAGTGTTGAGGGTGATCTATGGATCCTTTCAATGTCTATATTACCCTCATGTTGTAGACTTTAGGGCAATTTTGCTCAATAATTTCTTTTAGTATGGAGTCCAAGTTTCTATTAATTTCTGCTTTTTCTGGAAGAACAATTATTCTCAAATTTTCTCTTCTAGACCAATTTTCTTGGTCTGTCACTTTCTCATTGAAATATTTTATGTTTCCTTCTATTTTTTCAGTCCTTTGACTTTGTTTTATTTGTTCTTATTGTCTTGAGAGATCATTAGCTTCTAATTGCTCAATTCTAGCCTTAAGAGACTGGTTTTCAGCTATAATCTTTTGGTTTTCAGCTATGATCTTTTGATTTTCCTTTTCAATCTGGTCATTTCTGGTGTTCAATTTGCTTATCAGTTCATTTGATTTCTGAGCCTCACTTTCCAATTGCAAAATTTTGCCTTTTAAACTGTTATTTTCTTGCCTGGTTTCCTTTTGAGCTATTTCCCATTTCTCTAACCAAATCTTTTCCAACTTTCTTGTCACCTCAGTTTTGAACTCTTCAAGAGCTTGTGACCAGTTTTCCTTATTTTGGAAGGGTCCGGATGCTTGTTTGTTCTCCTCCTCTCTTTGCTCGGGTGCCTGGATTTTCTCTGTGTAAAAGTTGTTGAGTGTTAAAGATTTCTTCTTCTTGTTAATCTTTCTCTTCTGAACTTCCTGATTCTGGGTAGCCATCATTAGCCCAACACCTTCTCAGCTTTATCCTCATGCTCAGGGTCTGTCTACGGTCTTTTGGGTCCTGAGGTCTGAGGTCTGGTTTTTCTCAAGGTCAAGCCCCCTGGTGGACCCCCTTGTTTGATCCTCTGCCAGAGGTTCCTTTACAAGTCTCAGGGCGCTGCTTCCACAGTTGTATACCCATCTGCACTTGTTCCCCACTCAGGGTTTCAGAGCCGTCGCTTGCCCCTGTGTTCGCCTCCACCTGCGCCTCCGCCCGCACCTGAGCTCTGAGTCTGCACTCAAAGTCTGTGCACATTCTTTAGCCTTTTTGTGATCCTAAGTCTTGCTGCTCTCAGGAATAGGCCCTGGAGCTGCCAATGACTTAATGGGTGCCCCAAACTTGCTCTATTTCTTTTTAGCTGGCTTTGGTGCTATTGGTGCTGTGTGTGGAGGGGTTGGGGGCATTGCTCAGCCCACAATTTACTGAGAGCTGTTTCACCCCTTTATAGCATGGAAATGTCCTGATTCCATGTACCTTCCATGCTGTACCCTGTTGTGGGGTCCCTCCATTTTTCTGGACTTGTTTTTATGTCCCCTTGAGGAGTCCTGTGTGTTTTGGTCAGGAGATGTTAAGAGCTGCTTTTTACTCTGCTGCCATCTTAACTCAGAACAAAACTCTCATTTTTTAAATTTGCCTCTTTAAGGGCTTCAATATGATCTAATTTTTTTATTCCTATGTGAAGAAATGTCATGTATAATTCTCTGTAAGGAACTCTATTCACTATTATAGTATTCACTATTATAGTAATTAGAAAAATTATTCACAGGGAGAGCCTGGAATACTGAATGGTCTAAGATGATAATGTGGTGGGTGGGAAAGAGGGAGGTGAATAGTAGAGAACACCAAGAGGAACTTGAATGTATAAGAAAAATAGGATATTCTATTACACTCAAAGAGCGCATGGGAAGGGGAAGGCATAAATCCTATTATAAGAAAGAGAGGAAGAGAGCATTAAGTGGTAATATTTAAGGCTTACTCTGAGTTGAATTAACACCAAGAGGGAAGAGTAGCTATATCCATTAAGATATAGAACTATATCTAACCCTACTGAGACAGTCAGAAGGGATAAACATAGGGGAACAAGTGAGTGGGGAGGTCAAAAAAGGAAGGGGAGGAGAAAGGGGAGGGAATTCATTAGGCCTTAAAAATAAATGGAGAGGAATAATAAGGGAGGAGGTAGAAAGGGTAGTAAATCAAGGGAGGGGACAAGGTTTACTGGAGTAAAGCAAACCACTGGTTTAAAAGAAAATAGTATAAGAAGAAGAGGTAGAACTAGGAGAGGATACCAAAATATTGGGGAATACACAACTGATAATTATAACTCTGAATGTAAATGGGATGAACTCGCTCATAAAAAGGAAACAAATAGCAGAGTGGATTAGAAACCAAAATCCTACTATATGTTGTTTACAAGAAACACATATGACGTAGGTGTATATATTCAGATTTAAAGTAAAGGGCTTGAGGAAAATCCTTGGGCCTCAAATGAGAACAAGTAGACAGGGGTACAATTATGATTTCTGACAAAGCCAAAGTAAAAATAGATATAATTTAAAAAGACAGGGAAGGTCATTACATCCTGATTAAAGGCAGTATAAACAATGAGGAAATAACAGTATTCAATATGTATGCGCCAAATAGCATAGCAACCAGATTCATAAAGGAGAAACTGGCATATTTCAAGAAAGAAATAGATAGTAAAATCATATTAGTGGGAGATCTAAATATTCCTCTTTCGGATCTAGATAAATCAAACCAAAAATAAAAAAGAAGTAAGAGAGATGAATGAAGTCCTAGAAAAATTAGATTTAATAGATATGTGGAGAAAAATAAATAGGATCAAAAGGGAATACACCTTCTTTTCAGCTGCACATGGTACATTCACAAAGATTGACTATGTAATAGGGCATAGAAACATTGCAAACAAATGCAAAAGAGCAGAAATGATAAATGTAACCTCAGATCATAATGCAATAAAAATAATAATTAGTAAGGGCAACTGGACAGGCAAATCAAAAACTAATTGGAAATTAAATAATATGATTCTCCAAAACCAGCTAGTCAAAGAAGAAATCATAGAAACAATCAACAATTTCATTGAAGAGAATGACAATGATGAGACATCCTACCAAACTCTGTGGGATTCAGCCAAGACAGTACTGGGGGGGGGGGGAATTTATATCCTTGAGTGCATATATTAACAAATTAGGGAGGGCAGAGATGAATGAATTGGGCATGCAACTTAAAAAATTAGAAAGTGAGCAAATTAAAAATCCCCAGGTAAAATAAATTAGAAATACTAAAATCAAGGGAGAAATTAATAAAATAAAAAATAAAAGAACTATTGAATTAATAAATAAGACTAGAAGCTGGTATTTTGAAAAACAGATAAAATAGACAAAGTACTCGTCAGTCTCCTAAAAAATAGGAAAGAAGAAGACCAGATTGACAGTATCTAAGATGAAAAGGGAAACCTTACCTCTAATGAAGGGGAAATTAAGGCAATCATTAAAAACTCTTTTGCCCAATTATATGGCAATAAATATAGCAAGCTAGGAGATATGGTTGAATATTTACAAAAATACAAATTGTCTAGATTAACAGCAGAAGAAATATAATACTTAAATAATCCCATATCAGAAAAAGAAATTGAACAAGCCATCCAAGAACTCCCTAAGAAAAAATCGCCAGGGCCTGATGGATTCACAAGTGAATTCTATCAAACTTTTAAAGAGCAACTAATCCCAATACTATATAAATTATTTTATATAATAAGCAAAAAGAAGTCCTACCAAATTCCTTTCATGACACAAATACGGTACTGATTTCAAAGCCAGGTAGATCAAAAACAAAGAAAGAAAACTACAGACCAATCTCCCTAATGAACATAGATGAAAAATCTTGAACAGAACATTAGGAAAGTGACTCCAGCAAGTGATCAAGAGGATCATCCACAATGATCAGGTGGTATTTATACCAGGAATGTAAACATGGTTCATCATTAGGAAAACCATCCTCATAATTAACCATATCAACAACCTAAGAAACAAAAATCACATGGTTATCTCAATAGATGCTGAAAAAGCCTTTGATAAAATACAATATCCATTCTTATTGAAAACTCTGGAAAGTATAGGAATAGAAGGACCTTTCCTAAAAATAATAAACAGTATATACCTAAAACCATAAACAAGCATCATATGCAATGGGGATAAATTAGAAGCCTTCCCAATAAGATCAGGAGTAAAACAAGGATGCCCATTATCACCTCTATTATTTAACATTGTATTAAAAGCACTAGCAGTCGCAATTAGAGGAGAAAAACAAATTGAAGGTATCACAACAGGCAATGAGTACACTAAGCTTCACTCGTTGCAGATGATATTATGGTCTATTTAAAAAATCCCAGAGAATCAACTAAGAAGCTTTTAGAAATAATCAACAACTTTAGAAAAATTGCAGTATACAAAATAAATGCACATCAATCATCAGCATGTCTATATATTTCCAATACTTCACAGCTGCAAGTGGTAGAAAGAGAAAAACCATTTAAAATCACCCTGGACAGTATCACATACTTAGGAATCTATCTACCAAAAATACACAGGAATTATACAGAAACAACTACAAAACACTTTCCAAACAATGAAAACTAGATCTAAAGAATTGAAAAAACATTGATTGTTTATGGGTATGATGAGCTAACATAATAAAAATGACCATTCTACCCAAATTAATTCACCTATTTAGTGCCATATCTATCTAACTACCAAAAACCTTTTTTACTGAATTAGGAAAAACTATAACAAAGTACATCTGGAATAACAAAAGATCAAGAATATCAAGGAAATAATGGAAAAATGTGAATGAATAGGGAGTAGCAGTACCAGATATTAAACAGTACTATAAAGCAATAGTCATCTAAAGGGTTTGGTACTGGCTAAGAGAGAGAAGGGAGTATCACTGGAATAGACTTGGGGTAAGTGTCATCATCAAGACAGTGTATGACAAACCCAAAGAGCCCAACTTTGGGGACAAAAACCCTCTATTTGACAAAAACTGTTGGGAAATTTGGAAAACAATATGTTAGAGATTAGGTTTAGATCAACATCTCACACCCTACACCAAGATAAATTCAGAATGGGTGAATGACTTAAATATAAAGAGGGAAACTATAAATAAGTTAAGTGAATATAGAATAGTTTTCTTGTCAGATCTCTGGGAAAGGAAAGATTTTAAAACCAAGCAAGAGTTAGAGAAAATTAGAAAATGTAAAATAAATTTTTTTCCTTATATCAAACTAAAAAGCTTTTGTACAAACAAAAACAATGTAGCTCAAATCAAAAGGGAAACAACAAATTGTGGAAAAATCTTTTTAACAAAAAACTCTGACAGGGATCTAATGACTCAAATATACAAGAAGTTAAACCAGTTGTATAAAAAATCAAGCCATTTCCCAATTGATAAATGGGCAAGAGACATGAATAGGCAATTTTAAGATAAAGAAATCAAAAGTATAAATAAGGAAATGAGAAAGTGTTCTAAAACTCTAATAGTTAGAGAAATAAAAATCAAAATAACTCTGAAGTATCACCTCAAACCTAGCAAATTGGCTAAAAAGAAGGAAGGGGAGATTAATGAATACTGGAGGGGATGTGGTAAAACTGGGACATTAATACATTGCTGGTGGAGTTGTGAAGTGATCTTATCATTCTGGTTGGCAATTTGGAACTATGCTCAAAGGGCTATAAAAGAATGCCTGCCCTTTGATCCAGCCATACCATTGTTGGGTTTATACCCCAAAGAGATCATAGATAAACAGACTTGTATGAAAATATTTATATCCATGCTTTTTGTAGTGGCAAAAAACTGGAAAATGATGGCATGTCCTTCAATTGGGGAATGGCTGAACAAATTGTTGTATATGCTGGTGATGGAATACTATTGTGCTCAATTGAATAATAAACTGAAGGAATTCCATGTGAACTGGAAATACCTTCAGGAATTGATGTAGAGCGAATGAAGCAGAGCCAGAAGAACATTGTACACAGAGACGAATACCCTGAGGTAAAATAGAATGTAATGGACTTCTGTACCAGCAGCAATGCAATGATCCAGGACAATTCTGAGGGACTTCTGGAAAAGAACGCTACCAACATTCAGAGGAAGAACTACAGGAGTGGAAATAGAAGAAAAACACCTGCTTGAACACATTGGTTGAGGTGGACATGATTGGGAATGTATACTCAAAACTACCACACCAATGCATCATCAACAATTTGGAAATAGGTCTTGATCTATGACACATGTTATAACCAGTGGAAATACATATCTGCCATGGTGGGGATATCAGGGGTTGAAGAGGAAAATAAGGGAATGAATTATGTAACCATGTTAACTTTTATGAAAAATAAGTATTAATAAATGTCTTAAAAAATAAAAAAAAATTTAAAAAGACTTGCTGTGTGTGAAATACAGATTTAAATAATATTTGCTAAAAATGCTCATTAAACTGAATTTGTGGAATGTAAAACATAATTGCAAATTATATAAGGATACTAGTTCATGATTTAAAAGTAATATTTAATCAGGTTTGTAGATTTTTTCCAAGGTATAGAGAGGCCAGACTACAGGTTTTATTATTCTTTAAGTAGGGATCTGAAAGAATAACTGGTATGTGTAGGAAACGTTAAAAGTTTTCATCAGGAACCATTTGGATATAGTGAAGTTTAAATTGACATTCTTTTGAAAATGATAAATCATCAAGGTCTTAAAATAATCATGCAAATTTTATAAATTCAGTAACTAAAGAGTTAAAGAGCACAGCTGCTTGAGAAGTGGCTACAGCCTTGGATGTTTTTCAAAAGTAATTTAACCCCTTCTACACATAGGAAGGTGAGACTGACTATAATTATTTTCAGAAACAGGGAAGAATAAAAATTATTGAAGATGACAGTTATACCAACCCAAACTTAGTAAAGTGAAAAAATTAATAAGAAGCTAATGTTAATTTTATAACTTACAGAAATATGGCTCAACTTCAGTAATTATCTCTGTTTCAAATAATATCAGAATATGCAAAAAATTATTATTGTGATAACTTTAATCTAAGCTTCAATGTACTAGATCCTAGTCAAATTTTGTCTCCTATGTTCACTATTTCACTGGTCCTTAAAATTATTTGAATAGATGAGTATTAGAATTGAGATTAAAATATAATAATCAAAGCTATTAGGAAAAAGACAATTCAACTATTATTAATCTGTTATTATAAAATTAACATGTGTTGAACACAAGAAATTAATTTGTACTCTCATAATACTTGTGATTTTTAGTAATGCATTAAAATCCAGAATATAAAATTATAATAAAACATATAACAATCATAATTATTTTGTTTCACAGTTAATATGTACTTGATTGTGATGGCATTAATATTATGAAAATGTCTTTTTCTTTATAGGCATGTTGATGCAATTATAATTAATTAACAAGCTTGTTAATATTGTAACAGTGTAATTGAAGAATGTTTTTAACTAGAGGAATTTATCATCTCAGTAATCCTAAGGTACCAGAAATAAGATTAGTATTTGCAAATATAAGAATATTCCAAGGTACTGGTTTAAAAATTTTGAAGTTTTAAATCAATATCCTTTGAAGAGTAATTTTACATCAAGTTCAAAACATGTAAATCTTGCAAGTTTGGTAATTTAAATAACCATACAGAAAAAAACCTGCTACTGAGGAAAGGAATTTTTCTTGCTTCCAGAAAACTTAGAACTTCTAACAAACTTATTAACCCCTTTGTTAGAGTAAATTTAGAACCTAAAAGGGTAATTAGCAGCCTCATTGAATTTTGATGTGATGTAGACAATAATGTTGCAAGCAAAGCTGTTACAAATATTGGGTTTTAACTAAATTGTTATTGAATGTTATCAAAACATGTACCTTACTTTGTGAAAACTGAAAACATATATTTAAATGTAAACTATGTATAAAAGTTATTTGTTAAAAATTGATCATGCCTCTTTGTAATAATATATGATTTGTATTATGAACTAAACTTTAAAGTAAACTATTACAATGAGTTAAGTGAATAATTAGCCCCTGCCTTAACCCTCTCTAACCAAGATAACAGTAATGAAAACTTAATTCCAAGCAAAAATATTCATTTTTTCTGGAAAAGAATTACTTGAAAGAATTACTAAATAATTTATACATTTAGAAATTGTTGAAAAGAAAATTTATCATATTTTGTAACATTAGAGTTTTTCATTGCATATGTAAATCATGGAAGTGTTTCAAGTGCTATTGGTAATAATTACTGTTTAAGGTGAAGTCATTGGATTTGCAACTGCTATTGCAAATGCTATTTTTGATAATTTGCAACTCATTTATGAATCATTGAATTGGATTCACCATTCAAAAGAAAGATATTAGTGATAAATAATCACTGACTCTTACTTCAAATCAAACAATGTTATACTCCCTTCCTTTTGCCATATTGAAAGCATAGTGATATAATAATTGAAGCCCCAGCAATCTGAATGTATATTAGCAAACCGATATGTTCCACTGTTTACTAAAGAAACTATACTCCAAGTGTTTCAAGGAAAGTTAGTTTGAATCTCTTGTACATTAATTTATTTGTATAATTTCTGAACATCAATTGGAATAACTAATTACAAATAGAAAGAAACAAACAATACACAAGAATTATAATATGGGGGTTGAGGTTTTATTTTATTCATACAGGAAATGGATCTGATTTTTTGGGTAAAAGACATTTCACTAAATCTAAATTATCTATCTATCTATCTGATTTTGATTTTTAAAAAATTATTTTACTTAAAAACATTGTATTTTTCCTTGAATTTTTAATTTTCTTATTGTTTTTACTTTTAATTTTTTATATAGAATAATTGACTTTTTCCCTTTTTTTCTCATTTCCTGTACTTAAAGTACATATAATAAATGTTCATCCAATTTTGATTTTACAGTAATATAAGTTTAATATTAATACATACCCTCAAAGCTATAGTCTATGAAAACCTGCCATGAATTGGTAAATATTATGGAACTATAATTAATGATTCTGTCTGATTCCAAGAGAAGGGAGCAAAAGAGCCACAAGGTTAAGGTGACCACCAAGTCTAATGGGGTTGGTGAGAAACTGCACAGTGCCTAGTACCACAAGTCAAAAAAAAAAACTGTACCAATCCAGGAAGGATTGACAAAACTTTCTCATGCCAATACTGAAGGACTTAAACTTAGTGTGGGGTTTGGGGTTGCAGCTTTTCTAATATATGTTAGGGGCTGGACTTCCTTGTGCTTCATTCTAGTTAACTACCAAAGGTTAAACATTATCCTGGCTCAAATGCAGGCAAATCAGAACAGGGAAAGTCACTTCCCTTTCTCACAAAAAAAATTGGGTCTTTTTCTTACTCTTATAAGTGTGGCAACTTTCTATAGTCCTGGCTTCAGAATGAGTAATTACACAATTGCTTAAATCATTTTACTTGGGCCTTGATTCAAGGACTTGCTATAAATTCATTTTCCCTACTTTTTTGCACTTAAGACTTTGATATTTTACATTTCATTCACAAGTTATTTTTTTCCTCTCTCCTCTCTTTTATTTGAATTTAAAAATTTTTGTTTTAATTTCTTTTGACAATTAATTCACACAACCCCAAAACTCAACCATGTATTCTTAGCTGATCTGGATGTTAGCCTTAACCATCTTCAGGGGAGAATGTATATATTATAATCTATAATGTAAAGTTTAAATTCTTTTGAAAGTAATTTCAGGATAAGAAATTTGCCACCTCCCCAGATGACAAACCTGTTTGGAGAAAGCACAATGTCGATTGTGCCTGAAGATCCTTCACTGGATCATGAAGATCCAAAATGAACTTTGGGGTACAGCTGATGAACTATAAGGAGTTGAATGCATCTGTTTTTTATGGACACACTTATACCAAAGGGGACTGCCACTTAATTGTCTTTTTGTCAATGAGACTAGCAATCATTCCATCATTGGTTTTGTTCTCTTTTCCTTTTATCCCAAAATTTGTGTAACTCAAAAGTAAAATATGTTTATAAGAGCCTTTGGGGAGACGACCTTGGATATTGTAATGCATGGATGCAGGAGGAGTATTACAATATCATAAGAGAGATTCACACATACCAACATATGGATGCCCTTTTTATTCCTTATAACTATGTTTTACTTGCCACTTCTCATTACATCACTCAATCTTATGGTAAGGCAAATTCAAGTTGAATTAAAGTCTCTTCAGTTTAAAACAAAAGGAGGGGAAGATGTTGAGATCAATAGAGAGGAACATGGTCTGTCAGTATAATCTGTGAATCCCATCAGATCCAGCTATCATTTAAAACATCTCCGTAGCTGATGGTTGTAACCACTCTCTGTGATTCCTCTCATTAATAAAAGTTTTTGCTGTATAATAAATCACTTCAGTCTAAAAGAAAAGGGGGAATTATGTGGGAGGCCAATAAGAGAAACAGAGTCACAAAAAGATAAAAACCTGAGACTCCTCTTTTGACCCCTTTTATGATACATACCTTTTCTGATTGGAAAAATATTATAGCCTTATTGAAAAGCTTTAAGTTCCTAGCAAACCAGAAATTACAGTTAACAATCTCTCTCCTTGATAATTAAGAAGCCTGAACTCCAAAAATACATTACTTAGAGTGACAATCGGGGTCAGAGCTGGACAAAGGTAGGCAAGACTTTATCTGACCAGGCGCAATCTTGTAAATCAAGAGTACAGGACTCAATTATGTAGGATCTCTATGAAATATATTTCTGGCCCCTGAATTAACCTCCTGCTAATTGGTGGTTGGAAATTGGCCTTTGACCCGGGACCTATCTCTCTACTTTTTAGACTCTAATGGGATTTTGTATAATTTGTAACCCCTTAACAGCTGTAATTCTTTCTCTGTGCTCTTTGTGTGAAATCAGTGTATAGTAAACTCAAGACTCCACAGCAAGTTGGATCAGTTATGAGGTAAGCACTTCATCTGACTGTTCTCATTCAATCCGATGCCACTAAATGCCACTCAGTACCCCTAGAAATATAGAGCTGGTTCTTTATAGTGCTCTACCTCTTAATTCTATTCTAACTTGTTCTAGTTATTCATCTTTTTTGTATCTAGTTGTTCCATCTGATCTATGTGTTCTAACTTGTATTCATCTATCTCTTTATCCATGTATTCTGATGTGTGTACTAGTCTATGTATTCTAATCTATATATCTATGCATTCTATCTGTTCTATGAGCTTTCTCTCTTCCATCTCTTCTGTTTTATGTGTTCTTTGTTCTATCCATCTATTTTCAAATATGTATTCTACATGTTCTATCTATTCTATGTGTTCTATCTATCCATTCCACATGTTCTGTCCATTCAGTATCTTCTATCTGTTCTATGACCCCCACCTATTCATCTCTTCTATCTGTAATGTGTTCTATTTTTCTCCATGCTCTACCTCTTCCATCTATTCATTTATTTCTGTATCTCTGTGTTCTATCCATCAATGTTCTATCTAATCTATGTTCCATGTGTTCTATTCTTTTGTTTTTCTATGCATTCTTTCTGTTCTTTGTGCTCTGCCTCTTCCATCTACTGCATTTGGAGATTATATATATATATATATATATATATATATATATATATA
>NC_058136.1:79831786-79841680 GCF_016433145.1 Gracilinanus agilis | reverse complement strand
TATATATATGTTCTATCTGACCTCTGTGTCCTATCCATACTAAGTATTCTTTCTATTTTATGTGTTTATTCTTTCCTTTCTACCTATTCTATGTATTCTTTGTGTTCCATTTTTTTTACCTTTTGTGTTCTATCTGTTCCATCTGTTCTATATCTAGCTTGTCTTTGTGTTCTATCCATTCTGTGTTCTATTTTTTCTAACAATTGATGTATCTGTCCTGTTCTGTTCTCTGTGTTCTCTCTGTTCTCTATCTTTTCATCTATTCTGTTTTATGTTATATTTCTTCTACCTATACATCTATGTGTTCTAAACATTCTGAATCCCCTACACCTTTCATCTCTTCTAACTCTTCTATCAATATATACTATTTGTTCTATGTTTTATCTATTCTGTTCTGTCTGTTCTATGAGCTCTGTCTATTTTATATGTTCTATGTGTCCTATCTGTCCATTCCTTATGTTCTAATATTAATGTTCTATTTGTTCTGTCTGTCCATCTATTTATCCATGTGTTATATTTATCCATTTATATGTTCTATCTGTTCTATGTTCTTATTGTTGTACCCATGTGTTCTATGTCTTCCATCTCTTCTATTTCTCTCTTCTATGTGTTCTGTTTCATGCCTTCTGTTTTAATCTATCCATCTATCTTTTATTTCTATTTGTTCGGTCCCTTCAATTATGATAACTAGATTAAGTCTACACTGCCAATCTTTAGATTTAATCACCAAAGGTAAGAGCACCTTCCAATTCTGGGAGGTCCTAACCCACATGTGCTAGAGTGAGTAATGAATCAGAATCAATGGACCACTGCATCTATTATGATTGAACACGCAGGTTAGGGGAAGGCATTGGAAGTGACACATAAGTAAACCCTATAAAAAGAAGGAGTTGAGTGAGTGAAGCTGCTTCCGGTTTGGTGAAGGGAACTTGAGGGAACTTTGCTGGTTCGTGATCAAGACTGTTCCACGTGGTGAGTTTAAACACTGAATTTTCCTGAACTTCTATTAAAAAACTTCTTTTTATAGACTCTGTGAATGAAGCTTGCTCCATTCACCTCTGGGCCTCAGGTCCTTTAACCCTCTGCTGAAGGTTAAGATCTATCTGGATTAATTAGTGAGATAGATTCTTATTTTCTTCCTGTCTCTCTTCTTTCATGTAAATACACTTCCATAAATGTCAATTTTGATTTGAGACATTCTTAATTGAAGATTGATAACAGTTCAGTCCTCTTGTGGCCATCATTAATATATTGAACCCTTTTTCACCCTTACACTATCTAATCATCTATGTTTTCTGACTGTTTTGTGTTCTATCTCTTCCAACTACCTATCATCTCTGTTCTATGTGTTCTATCTGATCTATTTGTTTTATTTATCATCTATCTGTTCTATCCATCTACCCATTCTGTATTCTCTCTCTTTTATGTGTTCTATCTTCTATCTGTCCATCTATTCAATGTGTTCTATCAACCTATTCTAATTGTTCTGTTCTATGTGTTTGATATATCCATTCATTCAGTCCATTTATGCATTCTATATATCCATCTATTCTATTTGTTCTACTTATGTGTTCTATGTTCTCTCTATCCATCTCTTCTATCAATGTATTCTGTCTAATCTATCTCTTTCATCTATCTATATCTTCTATCTGTTCTGTGTGTTCTCTCTATTCATCTACTTTAGTTGTTCTGTTTTCTATATACCCATCTATCTATCCTACATTTCCTGTTTGGTCTCTAATCTATCTGTTCTATCTATCCATCTATTCTATGTGTTTTATATTTATGTTCTATATTGTAGTCGTCTGGCTTTTAATCTACTCTGCTAGATAGAACACATAGATGGATAGGTAGAACATATAGATATAGAACACAGAATATAGATGATTAGATGGAAGAAATAAAAGATAATATTATGCTCAGATCTTTGTCCCAGAATTGTTATAACCCTCAAATGTGTTTCTTCTCTGTTCTCTTCTCTCCTTCTTCCCTCTCCCTCACTTTTCCCACTTTAAGAATAACCACAACAAGTAACATTTACTTAACACCTCAACATTTCCAAAGCATTTTGTCAATATCTCATTTGATTCTCAGTGCTAGGTAGGCACTATTATTATATCCAATTTACAGATGAAGAACCTGGGGTCAACCTGTATAAATTGGCAAAAAGGGGAAATGGACAGAGGCTGGGATTTGAATCTAGCAAAGGAAGTACTGAATCAGATGAAGGCAAATTGGAGTTTTTAATGATGAACAGAATAATGGGTAGTTGACATAACAGGGAATCACTGAAACTTCTTCAGGGGGAGAATGGCATGGTCATCTCTGAATTTTAAAAATAGCTGGGTGGCTCAGTGGATTGTGGAAGGTTAAAATTAATGGTTTGGCTAAATATATGAAAATTATAAATCTTTTATTTATAAAGTAGAGAAATACAAAAGGGTAGAAAAGACATTAACCTATCTAAATACTGTTCCAGTTCAGGACTTGTTAACCTTCAATCAGAAGACAGGAAGGGAAAACCAGCTATCCACTCACCCAAAACAATGACTAGAGCTAAAGGTGACTCCTGAGGCTGACTTTCCTCTTTGAACTGTTGTGAGGAAGTTTAATAAATTATTATTTAGGAGACTTAGCAGGCAGGGCTGAAGGATTCTAAATAGAATGGGGAAACAGGACATGTTTTTCTCTCTGAGGTGGAATCTATGGTGGTTGGCGACAAGTTGTAACTCATCCTGGGAAACCACAGAGGAAGTGGAGTTTGTATCCTGCTTTCCTGATATCCAGAAGGAGGATTTTGCCTGTGGGTGGTTAGGTAGAGACTATAAAATCTAATCTGAATTGCTGGTCAGCTCAGGTTGGTTTAGCTTTCTGACTTACCCAATTGAAGGAGTACTGGCTGAAGACCTGGGAAAGCTGTGCCATTGCTGGAGTGAGACAGGACTCTGCTTTGAGTATATCGCACTTTCCTTCCTGATCTCCATTGTGCCCTGTCCTCCTATAGGTTTAGCTTAGTGTAGGTAAGTCCATTCCCTATCCCTGAGGCTTGCCCATAGACTGAAAGAATAGAAACCTCTTCTCTCTCCTTAGACTATAGAGTCCTTCAATTAAACTTCTTAATAAGTCCTCTTGTCATTTACTTGCTGGTTTAACAGACTCCCTTTCTAGGTGGAGCAGGGTGATAGTTTAGGCATAACTGTCACTTTTGTCAACTGTCATTTCCAAATAGCTAGACCCAGTTTCCCTAACTTGTTTCGTCTCAGACAATTGTCTATTCCTTTCTCTTACTTACCCTTCTGAACCGAGAAAAACATTTAAATATTTAAATATTTAAGTTAACTTCCCTTGGTTTTTCTAAGGATTCAAAATAATAATTTATTAAACTTCCTCAAAATAGAACCAACCTTCTTTTTGAAGCCAACTTTCTTCTTAGAATGACTCTTTTCTTGGAGCTCACTCTCTCCTAACCTCATTCACCAGACTCCCTGCTCTTATGGTGGTTTTCTGTCCCCTCCCCTTTTCATGGGAGCCAATCATAGTTTCCATGAGTGTGTGAACTCTTCTTCCACCTAGCATCAAGTAAGATGTGAACTCAATAAGTGGTTTTCAAACTTCTCCCACTTAGTTCAAGCTTGTGTTGATTCAAAGTTATTGCCAATCAAAGTATTAACTCCAATTAGGCAAAGAGAAAAAAGGATTCCCTTTTCACAAGTGTGAACTCAAAGAGAACCAAGAATTTCCTTTTACAATTGGGACCTAGGCCAGAGATAGGAGGTCCTGGGTTCCAATCTGATTTCAGACACTTCCTAGCTGGCTGGCCCTGAGCCAGTTACTTCCCCAACTTGGGCCTCAGTTGCCATCTCTGTAAAAATGGGTTCAAGGGCCTTGAGTGGAGCTTCAATGGTTTCTTCATGTCATTATCACAATATAGCGAAGTTCCACAAATTTTAGGCAAATTATTTAAGAGATTATAATGCAAAGGTCCCAAGGCAACTTTTCAAGTTCACTTCATTTTAATGAATAATAATTAATTTAATTAATTAATAATTAATTTAATTTAATTTAATTAAAAATTAATAAAATGAAGTTCACTTCATTTTACAGTTGAAAAGTTCAAGGCACAAGAGTGGCAAAGGCTAGGCAACTGGGATTAAGTGACTTGCTTTGGGTCATACAGCTAGAAAGTTATCTTAAGCCAGCTTTGAACCTAGATTCTCCTGCCTCCAGGCCTGGTGCTCTGTCTGTTGTGCTACCTAGCTGACCCCTGAAATGAACAGTTTTAAAAAGAAAAATGCAAATTATCAACAATAATATGAAAAGTGTTCAAAAGCACTGATGATAAAAATCAAAACTTAACTATTAGTTGTTAAGTTTGCTCAAATAAAATTAGCAAGATTGGTAAAAGACAAATATTGGAGGCACTATGTAAAAGCAGACACATTAATACACAGCTGGTGGAGCTTAAATTAGTCTTTTAGTTCTGGAAAACAATTGTAAATTAAGCAAGAAAAGCACCAAATTCTTCATACACTTTGTTTCAACAGCCCTATTATTGGCTTTATAGACCAACAAAAGCAATGAAATTAAGAATGATCCTACACATACTAAGAAGAATATTTTTTAATTTCAAAAATGTTAGAAACAAATGATATGCCAATCAAATGGAGAATGGCTGAACAAATTGTTATTCATGAACATAATGAAATATTACTGCAGTATAAGTAATTCAAACAAACTTAAGAAGACTGATGAACTGACGTAGCCAAAATTAAGCATAAGCTGCAGAATAATGCAAGAAGTCTATTGATAATAAAAGTCAGCATTGGTGAAGATTTTCAAATTCACAAGCCCAGAGGGCAACTTTAAGCTGTCTGTGAGGACAGACTCCACCCCCCCTCCCCCACAAACCCCCATGTCCCCAGTTACCTGAGAGAGCATGGAGGAAGTGTTTGCTTTAGGTGATTGGACAGAAGGGTGGTGCAAGCAAAAATGTTCTCCAGTGCTGGAAAGAAGGGGTACACAACAGCTCCCCTGTTCTGGGGCTGGCCCACATGCCAATGCTTCACCAATGTTGATATAAGTTTTAGCATGAAAAGGCAACGAGACATAGGACAAATCCCCGCCTCTGATAAATATTAAATGACAAAAAAATGTAAAGTGGTATGTATTATTATATAAAGCTGCAGATCCAGATAAACTTTTAATTAAATGACATGGGTAAAATTAAAATATACTTTCTACAAGTCATAGCAGCAATAGGTGACATCAATAAGCAATAAGCCAAAAGATGCACTGGAATACAAGACAACCAAATATTGATATAATAGAAAATAATGTTGGAATACATGGTACCCCTACCAATTAATTGTTATTGCCTTCATGAGGAAATATTTGTTATTCTTTCACTGAGTTACAATTCCCTTACTTCATTTTATAAATTATATTTTAATTGGAAAATGAAACAGAGGTGAAGGAAAATTTTAATATGCACAGAACAGCCAAAGAATGTCAGAAACAATTTCTATTACATATAGATTTTCCATCCCAAATACCATGGCTTAGTAATCAATATTGTCTTAACCTACATTCTTTGTTACTATTAAATCCTAACTATGCAAGAATCACATGTGAAGTAACACCATTTGAATTCATATTTGGATTAATTAGAACTTCATATTTGGAAATAATATATGAATAACACAATTATACACTTACTGTTACCTCTTTTTATAACTTTTTATAACACTATAGAATCATCATGATAGAAACTAATTGGGTTTTATTTCACAAAAGACCAATTTTTCCTGTGGCAAAAGAATTTGGAATGAAAGTGTACTCAGATAATATTTATGTAACCCTGTGGAAGTGCTTATTGGAATCAGGAGTGGGGAGAGAAGAGGAGAAGGAAAGAAAATGAAATATGGAAATGTGGAAAAATATTTAAAAAAAATAAAAGATTTAAAAAATAAAATATTTTTGTAAGGCATACAAATTTATGTAATCTTAGCCATCAAAAAAGGGAGAAAAAAGTATTTCTGATTCTATTTTAGAAGCTCTTCTAAAATAATAGATCCTATTTGAACTTACAGAGTTAACAATCCAGATTTGTGTAGGGTAACTCTCCTTGACTGGGTGATTTTTACTCAGATGCATGCTTCTAGGCCCTCTTTCTTTTCTTTATTACAAAAGGTTAAAGAATATTGGAATACTCAGGGGAACTAACTAATAAAATATTATACAAAATTTGTACTTTTTTAAATACTCGTGTATTTTGGTCACAAATACCAACTAACCTTTATGTGCATGTTAGTTTTAAGGTTTTCAGTTCTTCAGAATGAGCACTATCTTAAAAAGAAAAAATCAAATACCACTGTCAGTGAATACATAGTGAAGTTTTTGCTTTTCAGATGTTTTACAAAGTTTGTGTAGTTGACCCTTTGTGACCCCATTCGGGTTTTCTTGGCAAAAACATTGAAATGGCTGGCCATTTCATTCTCCAACTCATTTTATTGATGAGGAAGCCAAAAAAGGGTTAAGTGACTTGCCCAGGGTCACACAGTTATTACGTGCCTGAGGACAAATTTGAATCCAAGTCCTTCTGACTACTCTGATACTCTATCTCTACCACTGAGCGAGCTGCCCAAAGTACCTCTTCAGTAAATAACCTAATTGACTTTCTGCCTAAAACTGACATCTGGTTCCTAATAAAGTAAGGAAAGGAACAAGTGGCCAAAGAATCAAGGAATATACAGTCTAACAGAAGCAATCACAAGCAAACATATATAAAGCAAGTTACACACACTAGATAAAAAGGAAATAATTAACAAAGAAAAAAGCACTACAATTAAAAAGGGATGGGGAAAGCTTCTGGTAGAAGTTGAGATTTCATTTCAGATCTAAAGGAATTCCCTAAAGGAGGTCAGTGTTGGAGATAAGGCAAGAGACCATTCCACAGACAGAGGATACCCACAGATGAGAGTGTTTTATAACTGGATAGAAGGACACATATATGGTATTTGATCCTAGGGGCAATGGGGAGCTGCTGGAAATGATTTATGTGTTCAGGCATAGGGTAGAATGATATGATATAAGCAAAACCTTATTTGAGTAAAATCATTTTGTTGGCAGAATGGAGAATAGACTGCAGTTGGGAAAAACTTGAAGAACGCCATTTCAGTATTGCTATAGTCCAGCTGCTGTGCAAAATTTTTTAAAACCATCAGCAAGTATCACTGCAATGGGGTAAGTCAGGAGCCTTCCCAATAAAAACAGGAGTGAAGTAGGGATGCCCACTATCACCACTTTGATTTAATATTGTATTAGAAACACTAGCAGTAGAAAAAGTAGAGAATTTTAGAAAAGAAAAAGTAATTGAAGGGATTAAAGTTGCAATGAGGAAACTGAACTATCACTCTTTGCAGATGATATGATGGTATACCTACAGAATCCTAGACAATCAACTAAAGAGTGAATGAAAATAATTATAAACTTTAGCAAACCCACATAAATTGTCTGCATTTCTATATATTTACAACAAAAGTCAACAATAAGACTTAGAAAGAAAAACTCCAATTAACATCACTCAAGTCAAAATAAATTATTTGGAAATTTATCTGCCAAGATAAACTCAGGAATCACCATCTCACAGACCAAGATTTACCAAGGTAAATTCAAAATGGGTAAATGACTTAACATAGAGAAATCAGAAATAAATTACGTGAACATAGAATAGCAATCCCTGTAAGATCTAAGGGAAAGGAAGGAATTTAAGACCAAGAGAGAACATTACAAGATGTAAAATGAATAATTTTGATTATATTAAATTAAAAGGGTTCTGTACAAAGAAAACCAATGCAACCAAAATTAGAAGGGGAGCAACAAACTGGGAAGGGCGAAGGGAAATTTTATAACAAAATTCTCTGAAAAACTTGTAATTTCCCAAATATATAAGGAACTAAGTCAAATGTACAAGAAATCAAACCACTGTCCAGCTGAAAAAAGGTAAATGTATATGAATGAGCAATTTTCCAAAGAAAAAATCTAAATTATAAATAATCACATGAAAATTATTAGAAAAATGCAAATCAAAACACCTCGTTGGTACCACCTTACACCTAGCAGATTGGCCAGTGACAATAAAAGAAAATTTGGACACTACTGCATTGCTGGTAGAGTTGTGAATTAATTCAACCATTCTGGAGGTCAATTTGGAATTATACTTTAAAAGAATATATGCCCTTTGATCCAGCTATACCACTCCTAGGATTCTACCCCAAAGAGACAAAGAGAAATGTTTGTACAAAAATATTTATAGATGTGTTTTTAATGGAGGCAAAAAATTGGAAAATGAGGGGGTGTCCTTTGATTGGGGAATGGCTGAACAAATCATGGTATATGATGGTGATCAAATACTATTGTGCTGTAAGGATCTGGAAGATCTCTGTATGAACTAGAAGAAGCTCCATGAACTGATTCAGATTGAAATGAGCAGAACCAGGAGAACATTGTGCAGTAACTGAAACACTATGACACAATCAAATATAATAGACATTGCTAAAAATAGCAATAATGATCTAAGACAGTCCCGAGGGACTTATGAAAAAGAATGCTATCCACAGCTAGAGAAAGAACTGTGGAAGTAGAAACACCATAGAAAAACAACTGCTTGATCACATGGTTCCATGGGGATATCATTGGGGATGTAGACTCTAAGCTATCACCCTAATACAAATATTAATATGGAAATAGGTCTTGATCAGTGACACATGTAAAACCCAGTGGAATTGCTCATTGTCTACATCAAGGAGGGATGAGAGGAGGGGAGGGAAAGAACATGAATCATGTAACAATGGAAAAATATTCTAAATGAATTAATTCAATTAAATGTCCAAATAAAAAAAAATTTGATTCCCAATTGGAGAAACCATACTTACCTCACTTTTTGGAGTTTTCATTGTGTAAAATCACAGTATAATGCTAAAATATTTGTCTAGAAAAAGAGCAGAAGATAACATTAAATAACTTTACATTATACAAAGGTTATTTATGAGAAGATGAAATAATAATTAAATTAAGTTGATTACTTTAAAATATACATTAGGAATTAGAAAATATGATTAAAAAGAAAAAAATTATTGCCAATAAAAATTTTAAAAGATTAATTTGAAATCAAGAACAAAATAAGGCAATTTTCATAAGCTGTTTTCTAAAAGTATGTGCAAAAAACTGATCATGAACACAGTTTTATAATCTTTTTACAACAAAAATTACTCATTTAAAGAACAACCAATTATAATAATTATAGGAATTTGGGGGGGGGAAGGAAGGGAGCCCTATTAAATTTCTCCTGTGACACAATATAGTCTGTAGATGATGAAAGGAAAATTAGGAAACTAAATTTCTCAAATAAATACTCTTGAAATATTGTAAATGAATTAATAAATGATAAGAAAGGGCATTATAAAACTTTGGTGGATTTATATCAGGAAAAAAGGTTAAGTTGAGACAGAAAAAAACTGTTCCCTTAAGAGGGTTTTTAATAACAAAAATAAATTTGTCTCATTCCTCCCTCTCTTTGGTGTTTCTTTCTTTCAGCCTTTTCCATTTCCATTCCCTGTATTAAAAGCAAAAACTAATTGCACATAAATGATTTGCCATAGGAAAGAAATCCCCTGTGTCTTCTTGGATACAGGAAATGATGAAAACAGCCTCACAATATCCTGAGTTACTTTTTTGTTCTTCTTTCTTCTCTCCCTTTACAGTTTTCTCTTCCCTTTTCTCTTTCCTTCTCTCCCCTGACTCTCCCCACCTTTCCCTTCCTCTTTTTCCACACTCCTCTCTCCCCTTCTCATTCTCCCTTCTTCCCGGTCCCTCTCCTTCACCCTTCACCCTTCA
>NC_058136.1:79815353-79831286 GCF_016433145.1 Gracilinanus agilis | reverse complement strand
ATTTTTGGTCTTCAGTTGACTTGTCTCACTTTCCAAATGCGAAATTCTGCCTTTAAACTGTTATTTTCTTCCCAGATTTCTTCCATCTTCCTCAGCATTTCATTTTTAAACTCTTCCATAGCTTGTGACCAGCTTTCATTTTTTGGGGGAGGTTTGGATTTTTGTTTTCCCTCCTCTGTTGTCTGGATTTTCTCTGTGTAGAAGCTGTTGAGTGTTCCAGAGTTTCTCTTGATAGTCTTTTTCTTCTGGACTTCTTTATTGCTGGCCATTGTTAGCCCCACCCCTTTTCAGCTTTGTCTTTGCACTCAGGGTCTGCCTGGGCCTTGCAAGCTCCGGGGGGCTCTGGTCTCCTTCCCCTCGAGGTCAGGCCTCCTGGTAGTCCCACCACCCATGGCTGACGCATATTTCCACTGGTTGTAACATGTGTCCTTGTTCAGGGCCTATTTCCATATTGTTGTTAATTGCATTGTTGTGGTAGTTTTGAGTCCACATCCCCAATCATGTCTGCCTCAGCCCCTGCATTCAAGCAATTATTTTCTTCTATGTTTCCTCTCCTGCAGATCTTCCTCTGAATGTGGGTAGCATTCTTTACCATAAATCCCTCAGATGTGTCTTGTGTCATTGCATTGTTGCTCGTACAGAACTCTATTACATTCGATTTTACCACACTATACCAGTCTCTGTGTACAATGTTCTTCTGGCTCTGCTCCTTTTACTCTGCATCAGTTCCTAAAGGTCTTTCCAGTTCACCTGGAACTCCTCCAGTTTATTATTCCTTTTAGCAAAAAAAACGATTCCAACACCAGCATATACCACAGTTTGTTCAGCCATTCTCCAATTGAAGGGCATCCCCTCATTTTCCTATATATAAAAAGCGCAGCTATAAATATTTTCATACAAGTCTGTTTATCTATGATCTCTTTGGGGTACAAACCCAACAATGGTATGGCTGGATCAAAGGGCAGGCATTCTTAGATAGCCCTTTGAGCATAGTTCCAAATAGCCAGCCAGAATGGTTGGATCAGTTCACAACTCACCAGCAATGCATTAATGTCCCAATTTTGCCACATCCCCTCCAACATTCATTACTCTCCCCTTCTTTCATTTTAGCCAATCTGCTAGGTGTGAGGTGCTACATCAGAGTTGTTTTGATTTGCATTTCTCTAATTATTAGAGATTTAGAACACTTTCTCATGTGTTTATTGATATTTTTGATTTCTTTACCTGAGAATTGCCTATTCATGTCTCTTGCCCATTTTTCAATTGGGGAATGGCTTGGTTTTTTTATACAATTGATTTAACTCATATATTTGAGTAATTAGACCCCTGTCAGAGTTTTTTGTTATACTTCAGAGTTGTTTTGATTTGCATTTCTCTAATTATTAGAGATTTAGAATACTTTCTCATGTGCTTATTGATACTTTTGATTTCTTTACCTGAGAATTGCCTATTCATATCCCTTGCCCATTTATTGATCGGGGGAATGGCTTGATTGTTTGTACAATTGATTTACCTCCTTTTATTTTTGAGTAATTAGACCTTTCTCTGAGGTTTTTGCTATAAATATTTTTCCCCAATTTGGTGCTTCCCTTCTAATTTGTGTAGCATTTATTTTGTTTGTACAAAAACTTTTTCACTTAATATAGTTAAAATTATTCATTTTACTTTTTGTAATTTTGTAATTTTTCTAGCTCTTAATTGGTTTTAAAATCTTTCCCTTTCCAGAGATCTGAGAAGTATACTATTCTATGTTCACCTAATTTACTTATAGTTTTCTTCTTTATATTCAACTCATTCACCCATTCTGAATTTATCTTGGTGAAGGGTTAGAGATGTTGATATAAACCTAATCTCTCCCATGTTGTTTACCAATTTCCCAGCAGATTTTGTCAAATAGTGGATTTTTGTCCTAAAAGTTGGGCTCTTTGGCTTTATCATAGATTGTCTTGCTGATGTCACTTACCCCAAATCTATGACACTGATCCACCTTTCTGTCTCTTAGCCAGTAAAAAAGCTTTTTAGTTGATTCTTTAGAATTCTTTAAGTAGACCATCATATCATTTGCAAAGTGTGATAGTTTAGTCTCCTCATTGCCCATTGTAATACAATCAATTGTTTTTTCTTCTCTGATTGCTAATGCTAGAATCTCTAGTACCATGTTAAATAATAGAGGTGATAATGGGCATCCTTGCTTCATTCCTGATCTTACTGGGAAGGATTCTAAGTTGTTCCCATTTCAGATGATGCTTGCTGATGGTTTAAAATATACAATTTATTATTTTTAGGAAAGGCCCTTCTATTTTTACAGTTTCTAGTGATTAAATATAGACATTTTCAAAGGCTTTTTTCTAAATCTATTGACATAATCATGTGATTTCTGTTGTTTTTCTTGTTGATGTGGTCAATTATTTGAATGGTTTTGCTAATATTAAAACATTCTTGCATTCCTGGTATGAATCCTACCTGATCACAGTCAATAATCCTCATGATTACTTGCTGGAGTCTTTTTGCTAATATTCTATTTAAGATTTTCACATCTATGTTCACAAAGGAGATTGGCTTGTAGTTTTCTTTCTCTTTATTCTATCTGCCTGGTTTTGGAATCAGTACCATATTTTTGTCATGAAAACAATTTGGTAGAACTCCTTTGCTTATTATGTCAAATAGTTTGTATAGTACTGGGTTTAGTTGTTCTTTGAATGTTTGAGAGAATTCACTTGTGAATTCTGTAATGGGGATAATTTGAGGAAAGGTGGGGTATAAGGGAATTTGAAAGAAGGATGTTGGAGACTTGCTATGTGAGTAATCTCGGTTACAGGTAGGCTGGGATTGAAGGAGATTCAGGGTATAACAGGACTGAAGTCAGGAGTATAACACAGAACGGAAACAGAGATTTTCAGGGAGAAGAGAAATTAAACTAACAGACAAACACAGCAGGCTTACAGACCGGGACTTAGACTCAAACACAAGCTGAGGGAAATAGAGTAGACTGAAATTAACAAACAGGCTTTAGTTAATCTCACAGGAAGGGACCTGTTTTGAAGTAACACCTTCCTTCAAGATGGATGCCCCAGCTTCCCTCTAAGCCCAGAGTATGTTGTCTCTTTCCCTCTTCTTCCCTCTTGATAACTAACAGACAATTACACTAATAGGGCTGTTGAAACACAAAAGGGTTTATTTTGTTTGAAGGATGTTTGTTAGGAAGGTGGATCAAAGGAAAGCCCTATCAGTTGTCTCAGGAACCTCAGGTGGGGGAAGGGAAGTAAAGATGGAGTCTGAGTCAGGACCTGCCTTTAAACTCAGCTTTACAAAGTGCTATTGCTATCTAAAGGGAATAAATGATGACTGACTAACTATAACTAATGCTGTCAATTAGGTAACTCTTTACAGATTTAACTCTTCTATAATTACTCTCCTTATTAACTCCACAGACATATAAGGTAAGGGAGGGAAGGCAGGTAAGGTATTAGGAAAGGAAGATATAAAGGGTTTATCTAAAATAATAATTTCTTAAGTAAATATATCAAAGCTAGGCTAAATTTCAATCTTAAAGCTAGGTAATCAAAGCAGCTCGGCTCATTGACAACCTCCCTCCACGGAAGATCCAGCCAACTGCCTTTTCCTCAAGATTCCAAACCTCTAACAGCTTTTGGAACTCAGCCAAAGCTAGAAAAAACTATATCACCCCAATTCTGTATACTACAATTCATATGGCCCTCGGGATTATTTTAGGTAGTTCTCTGAGGCTTTGTTCGAATTCTTTCTTTTCTTTACATTTTTAAAAATTGTTTTCATTGATTAATTAAGAAAACTTTCTTCTTTACATGATTCATGTTCTTTCCTTTCCCTCCTTCCCACCCCCTCCCATAGCCAATGCACAATTACACTGGGTTTTACATGTGTCATTTATCAAGACGTATTATGATATTAATGATATTTGCACTAGGGTGATCATTTAGAGTCTGCATCCCCAGTCATATCTGTATTGACCCATGTGATCAAGTAGTCATTTTCTTCTGTGTTTCTACTTCCACAGATATTTCTCTGGATGTGAATAATGTTTTTTCTCATAAGTCTCTCAAAAATGTCTTGGATCATTGCATTGCTGCTAGTGGAGATGTCCATTATAATAGACTGTGCAACATTATCAATTTCTGTGCATAAGGTTCTCCTCCTTTCTGCTCCTTTCACTTGGCATCGATTTCTGGAGGTTTTTCCACTTCACATAGAATTCCTCCAGTTCATTTTTCCTTTTAGCACAATAGTATTCCATCACCAACAGATACCACAATTTTGTTTAGCCATTCCCCAATCAAAGGAAAACCCATCATTTTCCAAATTTTTGCAACCACAAAGAATGCAGTTATAAATATATTTGTACAAATATTTTTCCTCATGATCTCTTTGGGTATAAACAAAGCAGTCGTATAACTGGATCAAACAATAGGCAGTTTTTATTAAAGCCTTTTGGGCATAGTTCCAAAAGACCTTCCAGAATGGTTTGATCAATTCACAACTCCATCAGCAATGTATTAATGTCCCTATTTTGCCACAAGCCCTCCAAAATTTATTACTTTCCTTTGCTGTCATGTTAGCCAATCTGCTATGTGTGTGGCGGTATCTCAGAGTTGTTTTGATTTGCATTTCTCGAATTATAAGAGATTTTAGAACACTTTTTCATGTACTCATTGATAGTTTTGATTTCTTTATATGAAGATTGCCAATTCATTCATGTCCCTTGTACATTTATCAATTGGGGAATGATTTTTTTATACAATTGATTTAGCTCCTTATTAATTTGAGAAATTAGACCTTTGTCAAAAGATTTGCTATAAAGTTTTTTTCCCAGTTTTTTGTTTGCCTTCTAATTTTTGGTTGCATTGGATTTATTTATACAAAAATTTTTGAATAAAGGTAATCAAAATTATTTATTTTACCTTTTGTAATTTTTTCTAACTCTTCTTTGGTTTTGAAATCTTTCTTTCTCACAGATTTGACAGACATACTATTCTATGTTCATATAATTTGCTTCATTATATATTCTATGTTCATATAATTTCCTTCATTATATTCAAGTCATTCACCCATTCTGAGTTTATTTTCATGTAGAGTGTGAGATAATGATATAAACCTAATCTCTCCCACACTATTTTCTAATTTTCCCCACAGTTTTTGTCAAATAGTGAGTTTTTGTCCCAATAGCTGGGATCTTTGGGTTTATCATACATTGTCTTGCTATGGTCATTTACCCCAAATCTATTCCAATGATCCTTCCTTCTGTCTATTACCTATTACTGTTGTGAGGAGGATTACTTAGTTATTATTTAGGAGACCTAACAGGAAGGACTTGAAAATTCCAAATGGAATGGGGAAGCAGGAAGTGTGGCTGGCTTTCTGAGACAGACTCCATTGTAGTTGGGACAAGTTGTAACTGACCAAAGGAGACCTCAGATTTCTAGAAATCCTGAAAGTAGACTGACATCTACTTGTGGGAGATTTTGGTAGAGACTATTAATCCCAACCTGAGTTGCAGGTTAACTTGGGCTGGGTTACCTCCCAGAATCTACCACCAGAAAGAATACTGCTAGTGGTCCTGTAGGAGCTGGAACATTGCTGGCATGAGTCTGAACTCTGCTGTGAGGATACCCACTTCAGTCCTGCTATCTTCTGGGCTTTGTCTTTCTTAGGTCTCAGTTGAGTGAAGATAAGTCCCTCCCCTGACCCTGTGGTTTGCCCTTAGTCTGAAACCGTAGAAACCCCTATTCCCATCCTTTACCATAGTTTCCTTAATTAAAATTGATATAAAATCTTGCCATTTTCTTGCTAGTTTCCATAGGCCTCTTGTTTAGATGGTGCAGGGTGACAGTTAGAGCCTAACTGCCACTTCTCTTAACAGACATCCCCTTAGCAGTTAAACCCAGTCTCCCTACCTTATTTGGTCTTACCTTCTGTCATTCCTGCCTCTCTCATACCCTTCTGGACCCACGATTAAGTCAAGTCCCCTAGGTTTCCCCATAATAATAATATATTGTTTTGATGACCACTGCTTTATAATACAGTTTAAGATCTGGTACTGCTAGACCCCCATACTTCACATTTTTTCATTATTTCCCTTGATATTCTTGATCTTTTGTTCTCCCAAAGGAAATTTCTTATAATTTTTCTAATTCTGTAAATAAAGTTTCTTGGTAGTTTGATACATATGGCACTGAATAAGTAAATTTATTTGGGCAGGATTGTCATTTTTATTATGATAGCTCATCCTACACATGAGAAATTAATGTTTTTCCAATTGTTTACATCTAGTTTTAATTGTGTGGAAAGTGTTGTAGTTGTGTTAATATAACTCCTTTTTTGTCTTGGCAGATAGATTCCTAAGTATTTTATATTGTCTAGCATGTTCATAAATGGAATTTCTCTTTCTAACTTTTGCTCCTAGGATGTGTTGGAAATATAGACAAACGCTGATGAATTATGTGGGTTTATTTGTGTTAAGTTTTGATAAATAAACTTATTTTGCTAAAGTTGTTGAATATTTCCTCTAGTTTCTTAGTTGATTCTCTAGGATCTTTAAGTAGAGCATCATATTATCTGCGAAGATTGCTAACTTTTTAAAATTTTTAATAACTTTTTCCAGATTACATGCCAATGCAATTTTTAATGAATTTGTTGAATTTTGAAATTCGTGTTCTCTCCCTCCCATCCATCCCCCCTTCTCCTCAAGATGGCACCATATCGTTTGGACATATATATTATTTTACAAAACACATTTCCACATTTGCAATGTTGTTAAATGAGACACAAACATTTAACCTGGAGAAAAATCCATGAAGCAAATAAAGTTTTTAAAATGGCATGATTCGATTGGCATTCAGATTCTTTCATTTTCTTCCATAGTAGTGGGTAAGCTTTTCCTCCTGAATCCCTTAGAGTTGTCTTCAATCCTTGGATTGATGAAAAGAATTCAATCATTCACAGTTGATCATCATACATTGTCACTGTTTTCATGTACAATAATCTCCTGGTTCTGTTCACTTTGCATAATTTCATATGAGTTTTTCCTTTATTTATAAATCATGTATTTATTTTGAGTTTATCTTGATATATTGTGGGAGGCAAATAAGAAAAACAATCTCAAACAGATAAAAATCTAAGACTCCTCTTTTGACTCCTTTTCTGATCCACACCTTTTCTTATTGGAAAATTTTATCTTTTTAGCAAGCCAGCAGTCAAGAGGTTAATATTCTCATCCTTGGTCAGAAAGAGCAGCTGCTTGAAAGCAGGCTTAAAGCCAAGGCTGAAAATTCACAGACTTCCCAAACCAGCAAATATTACCAGACTTAGCTTGCTCATAATGAGGCAGCTACAATTCAATCTTGTACTCTTATCTTCACCTTGAAGTTTCTGAGGTCTCTGTATGTTGTCTAAACTAATTGTTATGTATGTAAAGCTGTAAAATTCTCTCTGTACTTTTGTGTTGAAAGGGAACTTTAATTTCATATATAATAAACTTGTAACTCAATGGCACTTGGAGAAGCAGCTACGACTTAACGGAAAGATCTTCTCCCACCTCTTTCTTTATCAACTAAGCAGTCCTTATCAGATTATCTGGAGGTGTTTGATAGCTTTCAGCAATACATGGCATGAAGTGACAGTCTGTTACTTATTTTCTATCAGATTGTTTTCTATTTTTTCTGTGAAATAGTGAGTTGCTTCCCAAAATCTTGGATCTTTAGATTTGTCAAATCAAGGTACTAAGGCCATTCACTACTATTTGTTGAGTATCTAATTTATTCCATTGATCCACTATATTTCTTAGCCTGTACCAAATTCTTTTGATGTTTGCTACTTTATGATACATTTTGAGATCCATGAAAGCTGAATCACCTTCCTTCATATTTCATTAACTCATTTGATATACATGGCTTTTTGTTCTTTCAGATCAATTTTATTTTTCCTAGCTCTATGAAATAATTTTGGGTAGTTGAATTCATATGGCACTGAACAAGTGAACTATTTTATGTAGAATTGTAATTTTTATTATATTGTCTTGATCTACCCATGAGCAATTCATGTGTTTTCCAATTGTTTAGAAGGACTATTCATGTGGAAAGTGTTTTGAGTTGTGAACACATTGTTCCTAAATTCATCTTAGCATGTAAGTTCCCATGTATATTATACTGTCTTCAGTTATTTAAAATGGCATCTCTCATTCAAACTCTTACTATTAAACTTCATTGGTGGTACAGAGAAATGCTGAGGGCATACAACTTTCCTAAATTTCTTTATTACTCAATTAGTTTTCTGTTGATTCTTTAGGATTTTCTCTGTATGATATCATAGCATCTGAAAAGATTGATAATTTTATTTCCTCATTGACTATCCTAATTCCTTTAATTCCTTCTTCTCTTATTACTAAGAGCATGATATTGAATAGTAGTGGTGATAAAGGCATCCTTTTTTCCCTCTCTATGTCTAAGGAAAGCTTTTAGTTTATTTCTATTGAAAATACTGCCATTGTTCTCAATTTATTTTAATGAGAACAGGTAATGGATTTTTCAAAAGTTTTTCTGCAAATATTGAGATAATCATATGTTTTCTGTTGGCTTTGTTAATGACATTATCAAGTAAGCTGATGTTTTACCAAATATTGAACTACCCTTGCATTCCTATTTAAAAAACCCCTTGGTCATAGTATAAGATCCTTGTGATATATTACTGTAATATCCTTGCTAGTGTTTTATTTAATTTTTTGCACCAATATTAATTAAAGAGGTTGGTCAATAGTTTTTCTCTGTTTTTGCTCTACCTGGTTGAGATATCAGCATCATATTTATGACTATAAAAGGAAAAATTAGGGTCTGGTTGGACTAAATATTTAAAGGAATGGTTGCCAAGTATAAAATAAATATAAATTATAGTATGATTTTAGTAATATATTTATGAAATATAAGAGAAAGTCGAAGTAGAAGAGTGAGAATAGGGTAGAATAAGAGGTCTAGTTTAACTAAGTAATTTGCTACAGCCCCTGTTATAGAAAAATAGATTTATTATGGAAAAGTAAGGGGATATTGATGATGTTGGTATAAATAGGGGAATACAGGAAGGTAAGGGATGAATGGGGAATATAGGAAGGGCTGTTCAAACAGACTAATCACAGAGGCTAGAGACAGAGGGTACTGGGAGGAAACAAGCTGGGTCTTTCAGGCAGGCAGGCTATCAGTATGATATCAGAAGAATAGAGTCAGCCAGAAATGATATGTGTCTAGCTGAAGGGTTTTTGATGTTATTTTCTAAGGTCGCTGCCAGTGAAACTGAAATCTACAGGAAGTACTTCTTGTCCAAAATGGATGCCTAGGTTTGCCCTCAAGAAATAAAAGAAAGTTATTCCTTCCCTATTCAGCCTTTGTCCTAGTATTTAGTACAATGACTCACCAGAGGCTTTTTGTGTAAATATCAAAGGGGATTTATTGATGCCAGGGGTAAGTTGAGAGAAGGGGGTTTTAGGGTTTGTAACTGCTGCTAGGGAGAAAGCTGATACAGGGGGAAGAGTCACAGGAGAGCGTCAGACTGAGGGAGGCTGGCTCCCTCAGTCAAGGATTGTTTCACTGTCCTGAGGTAATGAGTATTTATCAAATTGCTAGATTAGGGGGTATCTTGATTTATATTGTCCTTCCTGCCTACAGAAAATCCCATGATTTCCATCCACCAAACCACCTTTCCTCCCAGGGCCCAATGGGGAAATCCAGGGGGAAAAGCAGGATGTAAAATGGAGAGGTCAGGGAGAGGTCCAGAGAAATCAGGCAAGGTCCAAAATGCCCCAAAGGCAAAAGGCCATTCAGTAGGTAATCCAGAGATATTTATAGACCAGCTCTAATGGTTTTCCTGTGAGCCCGGCCCTCTGGCTGCTTCAACATTACAAACCTATCCAACTGACAGAGCTGCTATAGTTGGTTTGCAAAATCAAGAGATTTTGCTATAATCCTGCATTATACCCCTGGCTTAACCCAGGCAGGGCTGATTAGTCCTCAGCCAGGGAAGGCTCACTTGAGGGCTAAGGAATGAACGAAATAAAAGCTTCAGTCATGATGCTTTTCTTGAAAGGAAAGTTCCTTCAGAGAAATTTAGGAACAGTAGGTCTCTACACTCAACACATGTAGTTCTAAGGGAGATGTTTTAAGAACAGTCTCAGCATGGTCTCAGGTCCAGTAAGCAGGGTCTCCCACTCCAGCTCCACCTGCAGAAATGAACAAGAACTAAGAACTGACTTACAGGAAGTTGTCACTCCCTTTTAAAGGCTCTTCTTTTGTGTAACTTCTTGTGCTTTCCTCTAATTTACGTGTCCAATCACAACAAACAGTTTGCTTAGGACTGCCCAAGGGTCAGTCAGTCAATTCTGAATCATCAACCACTCTTGCACTTTGGATTACAAACATCCCCCCCTTGAGAATTAAGTGGTGCTGTTGTGATTTTGGTGATTACATTTAAATATTGGCAAGGTAGGTTTAATCTCATTATCACATGACATGAGAAAGATATTGGTAGAGATCCTTTCTCAGCTGTTATTCTAAATAATTTATATAGTATTGTAATTAATTGTTCTTTAAATATTTGATAGAATTCACTTTTCAAAACCACTAGCCCTAGTTTGTTTTTCTTAGTGAACTCATTGATGGCTCATTCAATTACTTTTTCTTTTATTTATTGGGTTTTTTAGTTGCATCCCCAATCACTTGTCTGCTTATTCTTTTATTGATGTAACCATTTGAAGATAAAAATTTTCCCATAAATATATCTAAGACAGCATCCCAAAATATTTTATCTATTTTCTCCTTGTTATTTAAAAAAATTTTTTTCTCTGCTTCTAGCATTTGTTCTTTGACTCATTCTTTAGGTTAAGTTTATTTTATTTATAATTGACTTTTAGTTCTTTTTTCTTCCCCCTCAGGTTCACATTCCCTATTGTCTGCCACCCACTATGAAAATATTAGTTATTTGACTTCAAGGGAAAACAGAGACCTGAGGCACTTTCAGAGACAAAAATGTTAGAATCAGAATTACTGGGCTTGTCAGTGTCCAGGCTTGGAACATATCTAGTGTCCAGCCTTTCCTGGAGACTTTCTGCAGTAAACATGACCTATCTCCTTCTCATGAATGAGCTTAAATATGCTGATAGCAGCAGAGATTCATGCCATCCACCAAAAATATGTAATTAATAGTCCATTGTTGATTTTTTGGGGGGAATAGGTGGATTTGATTTTCCCCCTTTTTTAAACACAGAAGAAAATTTTAATTTTGTCTTTGTATTTCTATAAAAAGTAGATGCATAATAAATGGATAGGCATGGGAAGGAAGATACAAGAAATTTAATTTCTTTATTTCTGGTATTTTTCAAAAATGCCAGCAAAAAGAAAAGAATGTAGCAGGAGGTAAAGCAAACATGGCATTTGGAATATATTTTACCAGACTTTAACTTTGATAACGATGATCTCAATATCATTGTCATCCTCAAACCTTTGATGCCTACTTCATCTTTTATGAAATTCTGGAGATAGTTCTGGAGGGCAATGTGAAGACTTCCCCTTTTCACCAAAACAGAATCTCCTTCTATTTCTGCCCTTTTGGAAACTGGAATTAGTTCTGAGGGTTGCAAGCCAGAGATGAGCTTAGCCAATTCATTAGTCCAAGCATTCCTTCAATCCTCTTCCACCCCCTTCCATCATTCCCAGGGAATTGTTTTAAGATTAAAGTTAATCTGGTTACATTTGGAACCTCTCCTGTGCTGAAAGCTCATTTCCCTGATGGAAAACGCCATTCTCTTTTTCCATACTGACAAGAATGGCCCTAGTTTTGGTTCTTGTTCTCTGGATGGTGGCAAATTTGCCCCCTCAAAATCCTTTATTCCATTTTCAATTTTTTGAAGGATTATTATTACTCCATCTGGCAGCAGAGTATCAGGAGAAACATAATCAGAGGAAAAGATTAAAAGCAGTTTAATGATTCTAACCCTGAGCTTTCAATCCCTGAAGTTGTCTACATTTTGTTATTCTAAAAAAAGTAGAATTTTTAGAGAAATAGTTGAAGCAAAAGGAAAAGAAAAATATAAATTTAGTTAGAATATATTTTCCCAGATTTTTCTCAGGCTATAGAGATCATGGTTTTTCTTAATTCTTGATCTCCATTCCACCTTTTAAGACATTCTGGAGCCACTGATGAGATGCCCAGAGAAAGCAATGGGAAGGCTTCCATTTTTCACATAACCAGGTCTTTCATCTCAAGTGATGTGTTTTCTACTGAATGCATGACAGTGATATGCTCAACTAGTTTATTTACCTGGAGATTACATACAGAATCCAAAACCTCATCTGTATTCCCCCATCACTGCTAAGGGAGTTGAGTCCTAACTTCTGAGGCAACTCTTTTCTATCTTCCATTTTTTGGGGGGGGCACAACTTCCCTGTGCGTTCTCTCCATCTCCCACCTCAGTTTAGTTATTTTTCAATTAAAAGTAATTTTTTTCAAATCAAGCTGTGATTTCCCTGGGTGGAAGGGTGCTCTCTTTGCCAAGTCAGATCACCACCAGCAGTCTGGAAGTCCTGAGTTCAAATTCAGCCTCACGCATTTACTAGTTATGTGACCTGGCACATATTAATCTTTGTCGGAGCTTCCTCAACTGTAAAATGAGGATACATTTGTCTCATAGGGTTGTTGTGAGGATCAAATGAGATAATATTTGTTAAGTGCTTAGAATGGAAAGACTAGCTTTATTATTCATAATACAGAATTTCTAAAGTCCAAAGCATTGATAATTTATCTGTAAGACTGAATATTATCCTAGAGGGGAAATGAGGATAAATAAAGGACTTTCAAGCATTTTTCCTTATGAGAAGACCACAGCTAAGTCATAATTTTGAAAAATAAATATGTTTAGAGAAATATAGAAAGAGAGATTTATTTGAGCAGTTGGGTAGAGTTGGCAATGTATGAGGGAAAAGAAACAAATGTCCCTTCAGAAGTTTTCAAAGGAGGGTAGATTAGGGACAGAATGATTCTTTTCTGAACACTTGAAGAGGGAAAACAGAAGGGAAGGTAAAAGGAATACATCAACGTGGAAAAGAAGAGGAAGGGGAGAAAAAACATGGTGGAAGGTGGAAGGGCAATGGCCAGTAGTACTTTTGCTTGAAACATACCAAAGAGAGTTGAATACACATACACTTAAAATGGTAGTAGGACTTTTGAGACAGCCTGTACCTTGAATTCAACAGGGAAACAATTGGGGATGGGAATGGGAGGGATAGTTAAGAGGGAAGGTGATATTCTGATCTTGAAGGGGGTGATTAAAAGGAGAAAAAAAGAAAAAAATGAGAATCTAATTGGGAATATTTTAGATAGCCTCTAAAGAGCTGGGGAATGTCTGAACAGGCTTACATATGAATGACTGTAATGGAATATAATTGTGTAGTAAGAAAATAATGAAATGAGATGATTTCAAAGAATCCTGGGTAGCAGCAACAGATGCAGAGTGAAGTGAGCAAAATCAGGGTAACAGAACCTAGAAAAGAAAGACAACTCTGTTCTGTGGGAGCAGCTGGATGGCTCGGTGGATTGAGAGCCAGGCCTAGAGATGGGGGTCCTAGGTTCAAATATGACCTCAGATACTTCCTAACTGTGTGTCCCTGGGTAAGTTCCTCATTGCCTAGCCCTTACCACTCTTCTACCTTGGAACCAATAAGCAATATTGATTCTAAGATGGAAGATAAGGATTTCTTTTTTAAAAAGACAACTTTGAAAGAGGTAAGATGGGGCAGGTAGGTGGCTCAGTGGATAGAGAGTCAGGTCTACAGACAGGAAGTCCTAGGTTCAAATATGGCTTTGGGTACTTGCTAGCTGTGAGACCCTGGGCAAGTCACTTAAAGCCAGTTTCCTAGACGTTCCCATTTTTCTATCTTGGACTTGGAGAGTAATGATATTTTTTTTAATTTAAACATTTATTAATATTCATTTTTAACATGGTTACATGATTCATGCTCCTACTTTCCCCTTCACACACCGCACTGCCCCCACCCATGGCTGATGCACATTTCCACTGGTTTTGTCATGTGTCCTTGATCAAGACCTATTTCCAAATTGTTGGTAGTTGCATTGGTTTGGTAGTTTCGAGTCCACATCCTCAATCATGTCCACCCCAACCCATGGGTTCAAGCAGTTGTTTTTCTTATATGTTTCCTCTCCTGCAGTCCTTCCTCTGAATGTGGGTAGCGTTCTTCACCATAAATCCCTCAGAATTGTCCTGGGTCATTGTATTGCTGCTGGTCCAGAAGCCCATCACTTTCAATTTTACTGTAGTATATCAGTCTCTGTGTACAATATTCTTCTGGCTCTGCTTCTTTTGCTCTGCATCAGTTCCTAAAGGTCTTTCCAGTTCACCTGGAACTCCTCCAGTTTATTATTCCTTTTAGCAAAATACTATTCCATCACCAGCATATACCACAGTTTGTTTAGCCATTCCCCAATTGAAGGACATACCCACCATTTCCAGTTTTTTGCCATCACAAAAAGCGCAGCTATAAATATTTTCGTAGAAGTCTGTTTATCTATGATCTCTTTGGGGTACGAACCCAGCAATGGTATGGCTGGTTCAAAGGGCAGGCATTCTTTTATAACACTTTGAGCATGATTCCAAATTGCCAGCCAGAATGGTTGGATCAGTTCACAACTCCACCAACAATGCATTAATGTCCCAATTTTGCCACATCCCCTGCAACATTCTTTACTCTCCCCTTCTTTCATTTTAGCCAATCTGCTAGGTGTGAGGTGATACCTCAGAGTTGTTCTGATTTGCATTTCTCTAATTATTAGAGATTTAGAACACTTTCTCATGTGCTTATTAATACTTTCAATTTCTTTACCTGAAAATTGCCTATTCATGTCACTTACCCATTTATCAATTGAGGAATGGCTTGATTTTTTTGAACATTTATTAATATTCATTTTTAACATGGTTACATGATTCATGCTCCTACTATCAACTTCACCCCCCGCACTCCCCGCACCCATGACCGATGCACATTTCCACTAGTTTTGTCATGTGTCCTTGATCAAGACCTATTTCCACATTGTTGGTAGTTGCATTGGTGTGGTAGTTTTGAGTCCACACCCTCAATCATGTCCACGCCGACCCATGCATTGAAGCAGTTGTTTTTCTTATAGGTTTCCTCTCCTGCAGTCCTTCCTCTGACTGTGGGTAGCATTCCTTACCGTAAATCCCTCAAAATTGTCCTCTGTCATTGTATTGCTGCTGGAACAGAAGCCCATCACAATCGATTTTACCATAGTATATCAGTCTTTGTTTACAATGTTCTTCTGGCTCTGCTCCTTTCGCTCTGCATCAGTTCCTAGAGGTCTTTCAAGTTCACCTGGAACTCCTCCAGTTTATTATTCCTTTTAGCAAAATACTATTCCATCACCAGCATATACCACAGTTTGTTCAGCCATTCCCCAATTGAAGGACATATCCTCTTTTTCCAATTTGTTGCCACCACAAAAAGCTCAGATATAAATATTTTCATACAAGTCTGTTTATCTATGATCTCTTTGGGGTACAAACCCAGCAGTGGTATGGCTGGTTCGAAGGGCAGGCATTCTTTTATGGCCCTTAGAGCATGATTCCAAATTGCCAGCCAGAATGGCTGGATTAGTTCACAGCTCCACCAGCAATGCATTAATGTCCCAATTTTACCACATCCCCTCCAACATTCATAACTCTCCCCTTCTTTCATTTTAGCCAATCTGCTAGGTGTGAGGTGATACTTCAGAGTTGTTTTGATTTGCATTTCTCTAATTATTAGAGATTTGGAACACTTTCTCATGTGCTTATTGATACTTCTGATTTCTTTACCTGAAAATTGCCTATTCATGTCTCTTGCCCATTTA
>NC_058136.1:79792751-79814853 GCF_016433145.1 Gracilinanus agilis | reverse complement strand
GTGTGGAGGGGGTGGGGGTGGGGTTGTTGCTCAGCCTGCGAGATTTAGTGAGAGCTGTTTCACCCCTTTATAGCATGGAAATGTCCCAATTCCGTGTACCTTCCACGCTGCACCCTTTTGTGGGGTTCCTCCATTCATCTGGACTTGTTTTTATGTCCCCTTGAGGAGTCTTCTGTGTTTTGGTCAGGAGAGGTTAAGAGCTACTTTTTACTCTGGCGCCATCTTAACCCAGAACCCAGTAATGCTTTTTTTTAAAAAGAAAGAAAGATATAAAGACCTCTGATCAGTGTTATGACTAACCCCTGTTCTGCTTTCTATGAAAGAGGAGTTGGACCCAGCGTGCAGAAAGGGGCATACATTTTTGGACATGATCACTGTGGCTTAAACATACTTATCTTTTATAGGGGATTTTTTCCCTTTTTAATGCAATGAGGATTCAGCAATATTGTTGTCATAAAAAGAAAGTTATTCATGAATTTAGCAAATGACAAATCAAAAGGATATTCAGAAGGAAACATCACCCAAGCTGGACAATTTTGAAAGCCATAGGCATAATTTATTATGTACTTTAAAAAGACAAAGGGTTATAGCTAAGCTTTTTGTGATGGCAAAAAAAATAGAAAACGAAGGGATACCCTTCAATTAGGGAATGGTTACACAAATTGTGGTATAGGTTGGTGATGGAATACTACTGTGCTCAAAGAAATAATATAATGGAGGAATTCCATGGGAACTGGAAAGACTTCAAAGAATTGATGCAGAGTAAAATGAGCAGAGCCAGAAGAACATTGTATACAGAGACTAATACACTGTGGTAAAATCGAATGGAATTGATTTCTTTTTTTTTAACATTTATTAATATTTATTTTTAAGAAAAGTTAACATGGTTACATGATTTATGCTCTTCCTTTCCCCTTTTCCCCAACCTCTTCCCCTCCCATGACTGATATGCATATCTACTGGTTTTAACATGTGTCATTGATCAAGATCTATTTCCAATGTGTTGATAGTTCCATTGGTGTGGTAGTTTCAAGTCTCCATCCCCTATCATGTCCGCATCAACCCATGTGTTCAAGTAGTTGCTTTTCTTCTGTGTTTCCTCTCCTGCAGTTCTTCCTCTGAATGTGGGTAAGCGTTCTTTACCATAAGTCCCTCAGAATTGTCCTTGGTCATTGCATTCCTGGCAGTACAAAAGTCCATTACATTCGATTTTACCACAGTGTATTGGTCTCTGTGTACAATGTTCTTCTGGCTCTGTTCCTTTTGCTCTGCATCAATTCCTGGAGGTCTTTCCAGTTCACATGGAATTCCTCCTGTTTATTATTCCTTTGAGCACAATAATATTCCATCACCAGCATATACCACAATTTGTTCAGACATTCCCTATTGAGGGCATACCCTCATTTTCCAGTTTTTTGCCACAACAAAAATCATGGCTATAAATATTTTTGTGCAAGTCTATTTATCTATGATCTCTTTGGAGTACAAGCCCACCATTGGTATGGCAGGATCAAAGGGCAGGCATTCTTTTATAGCCTTTTGAGCACAGTTCAAATTGCCAGCCAGAATGGTTGCATCAGTTCACAACTCCACCAGCAGTGCATTAATGTCCCAATTTGGCCACATCCCATCCCACATTCATTACTCTACCCTTCTTTTATTTTAGCCAATCTGCTAGGCGTGAGGTGATTCTTCAGAGTTGTTTTCATTTGCATTTCTCTAATTATTAGAGATTTAGAACACTTTCTAATGTGCTTATTGACACTTGATTTATCTGAAAATTGTCTATTCATGTCTCTTGCCCATTTATCAATTGGGGAATGGCTTGATTTTTATACAATTGATTTAACTCCTTGTATATTTCAGTAATTAGACCCCTGTCAGAGTTTTTGGTTATAAAGATTTTTTCTCAATTTGTTCTTTCCCTTCTGATATAGACTGCATTGTTTTGGTTTGTTCAAAAGCTTTTTAGTTTGATATAATCAAAATCCTTTATTTTACATTTTGTAATTTTCTCTAAATCTTGCTTGGTTTTAAAGTCTTTCCTTTCCCAGAGATATGACAAGTATACTATTCTGGGTTCACTTAACATATTATTTAATTTCCAATTAGTTTTTGATTTGCCTGTCAAGGTGCCCTTACTAATTATTATTTTTACTGCATTATGATCTGAGAACATTACATTTATTATTTCTGCTCTTTTGCATTTGTTTGCAATGTACCTATGCCCTATTATATGGTCAATCTTTGGGAATGTACCATGTGCAGCTGAAAAGAAGGTGAATTCCTTTTTGTCCCTATTTATTTTTCTCCATATTTCTATTAAATCTATTTTTTCTAGGACTTCATTCACCTCTCTTACCTCTTTCTTATTTATTTTTTGATTTGATTTATCTAGATCTGAAAGAGGAATATTTAGATCTCTCAATATTATGGTTTTCCTATCTATTCACTTCTTGAGCTCTGCAGTTTCTCCTTTATGAATTTGGATGCTATGCCACTTGGTGCGTACATATTGAGCAGTGTTATTTCTTCATTGTTTATACTGCCTTTAATCAGGATGTAATTACCTTCCTTGTCTTTTTAATCATATCTATTTTTACTTTTGCTTTGTCAGAAATCATAATAGCCACTCCTGCCTTCTTTTTCTCATTTGATGCCCAAAAGTTTTTGCTCAAGCCCTTAACCTTAATCTTGTGTATGTCCACCCGCCTCATACGTGTTTCTTGTAGACAACACATGGTATGATTTTGGTTTCTAATCCTCTCTGCTATTTGCTTGTATTTTATAGGGCGAGTTCATCCCATTCACATTTAGAAGTATAATTATGAGTATTTTATTCCCCAACATTTTGGTATCCTTTCCTAGTTCTATCCTTTCTCCTTACACTATTTCCTTTTAAATTATTAGTTTGCTTTAATCCAGTAACCCTTGATTTATTTCCCTTTCTACCCCTCCCTTATTATTCTCCTTTTTTTATTTTTAATGCCTACTGAATTCCCTCCCCCTTCTTCTTCCCTCCCTTTTTTTGACCTCCCCACTCCCCTGTTCCCCTTGGTTTATCCCTTCTGACTTTCTCAGTAGGGTTAGATAGAGTTTTATATCCCAATGGACATAGCTACTCTTCCCTTTCAGGGTTTATTACACTGAGAGTAAGGTTTAAATATTACCTCAATGCTCTCTGCCTCTCCTTCTTATAATAGTATTCATCCCCTCCCCTTCCCATGGCCTCTTTGTGTATAATAAAATATCCTATTTTCTTATTCCTTGAAGATTCTCTTGGTGTCCTCTCTTATTCAACCCTCTTTTTCCCACTCACCCATATCATTTTAGACCATTTAGTATTCCAACCTCTCCGTATGAATAATTCTTTTAATTGCTATAATAGTGAATATTATAATGGTGAAGAGAGTTCACTACAGAGAACTATACATAACATTTCTCCATATATGAATACAAAGAATTAGATTTTATTGAAGCCCTTAAAGAGGCCAAATTTTAATAATATGAGTTTTCTTACTTTCCCTTCTGTTTCTTATTTACCTTTTCATGTTCCTCTTGATTTTTGTGGTTGAATATCAAACTTTCCATTTAGTCCTGGCCTTTTCTGTGCCAATACTTGGAAATCTTCTATTTTGTCAATTGCTCAAACTTTGCCCAGGAAGTATATAGTCAGTTTTGATGGGTACATGATCCTTGGTTGTAGACCCAGTTCTCTTGCCTTTCTGAATATTATACTCCAAGCCTTACGGTCTTTTTGTGTGAAGGTTGCCATATCCTGTGTGATCCTAATATCTGAACTGTCTCTTTCTTGTAAATTTTTTTCTTTTACTTGGAAGCTCTTCAATTTATGTATTATATTCTTGGGGGTTGTCTTTTCAGGGTCTAGTGTAGAGGGTGATCTATGGATCCTTTCAATGTCTATATTGCCCTCTTGTGGTAGAACTTCAGGGCAATTCTGCTGAATAATTTCTTTTAGTATGGATTCCAAATTTCTATTAGTTTCTGCTTTTTCAGGAAGTCCAATGATTCTCAGATTGCCTCTTCTATACCTGTTTTCTTGATCTTTCAATTTCTCATTAAGATATTTTATGTTTCCTTCTATTTTATCAGTCTTTTGACTTTTTATATGTTCTTGCTATCTTGATAGATCATTGGCTTCTACTCGCTCAATTCTTGTCTTTAGAGACTGGTTTTCTGCTCTAAGCTTTTGATTTTCCTTTTCAATTTGGTCTGTCCTGTTTTCCAGCTGTTTGATTTTGGTCTCCAATTTGCTTATCAATTCTTTTGATCTGGGGGCATCTTTTTTCAGATTGCCCATTTCTAGCCTTTAGAGACTGGTTTTCCTTTTCCATCTGGTCATTTCTGGTCATTGATTTACTTGCCTCACTTTCCAATTGTGAAATTCTGCCTTTTAAACTCTTATTTTCTTGCCAGGTCTCTTCCATCTTTCTCATCCTCTCAGAATTGAACTCTTCAAGACCTTGTGAACCATTTTCCTTGTTTTGGGAAGGTTTGGATATAGTTACTTGTTTGTTCTCCTCTGCTGTTTGCTTTGTTGTCTGGATTTTTTCTGTGTAAAAGTTATTGAGTGTTAAAGATTTCTTCTTCATCTTTATCTTCTGGTTTTCCTGATTCTGGCTTGCCATTGTGTGAACTTGGTGCCCTCTCAGCTTTATGCTGGCACCCACATCTGTCTGTGCTCTTTAGGCTCCTGAAGTCCCAGGTCTGGTTGTTCTCTGGGTCAAGCCTCCTGGTGGTCTTCTGCTGAAGCTCCTTTGACAGTCTCAAGGCGATGCTTCCACTGTCAACCACCTCTCTGCACTGGATCCCCACTCAAGATCCACTCCTGGGCTCAGGATCAGGCCCTTTGTCCACGCCTTAGCCCCGTGCCTATGTCTGCACCTCAGCCTGCGACTGCACTCAAGGTCTGTGTTCAATGTCTGTGAGTTCTTTAGCCTCTTGGGATCTTACGTCTTGCTGCTCTCAGGAACAAGCCCTGGTGAGCTGCCAGTGACTTAATGGGTGCCCCAAACTTGCATTGGCTTTAGCACTGTAGGTGGTGAGGGGTGGGGGAGGGGGTTGCTCAGCTCGCATTTTAGTGAGAGCTGTTTCACCCCTTAATAGCATATAAATGCCCCGAACCCACGTACCTTCAACACTGTGCCATGTTGTGGGGTCCCTTTGTTAGTCTGGATTTGTTTTTATGACTTCTTAATGAGTCCTATATGTGTGGGTTAGGAGAGGTCAAGCAGTTGCTTTTTTACTCTGCCGCCATCTTAACCCGGAAAAAAAACTGTAATAGATTTCTGAACTGGCAGCAATGCAATGACCCAGGACAATTCTGGGGGAATTATGGAAAAGAATGCTATCCACATTCAGAGGAAGAACTGTAGGAGTGGAAACACAGAAGAAAAACAATCGCTTGAACACATGGGTTGATACAGGCATGGTTGGGGATGTAGACACTAAAAGACCACACCAACACAACAATCGATAATATGTAAAGAAGTCCTGATTGATCACACATGTTAAAACCAGGGGAAATGCGCATTGGATATGGGGGTGGAGCATAAACGGGGTGAAGGGGAAAGTAAAAACAAGAATCATGTAACCATGGAAAATTTTTCTAAAAAAACAAAATATTTTTTTAAAAAAGGTAAAGAGTAGGAAGCAAAGGCTTGTGGTTTCATATAAAATCATCTTTTTGTGTTTGTGGAAATATTCTTTTGTGCTCATGGGCTGTGTCCTGTGGTAGAGATCTGACTTCTGGCTATGGGTCAAAAAAAGGCTCTGGGGCATGGTACCTACCAGGGGTCATTACAGTGATCACACTAACTTCTATCTTGAAACAGAGGGCCCCATTGTTTCCCTAGAAGCTACATTTTCTAGGCTGATCAATTGTGACTTGTTCTATCTTTGTAAAACCCCAGAGACGAGAAAGTAACCCATTTTTAGTGAAGAAGTTAAGGCTGCAGGAGGCATGTCAGAATGAGAAGGAGTTGTAGATCATAGAACCCACACGATCAGTCTGAGACCAAGAGACTGGCTTCCACTCGTAGGAGGAGTTTCCTCATTTGGGAATTGCCTCTACCAATGAAATTATGGGTCCTATCCTACCCCATTCTTGCAAGCTAGGCACTGAGGTCTGTTGTTTTTAGGTTTTAAAAAGATTGCAAGTATCACTGATACCTTCTAAATATGGCGTCCTGCGGGAAAATCCCCAGTCAAATCCATTTAGGAAATGACAGGAGAAGAGAGTTTGTGGTATGGGATCTTAGAGGTACACTACATAGGAATTGGGGCACTTAGGTGGCACTACAATGTATAGAGGTGCACACATGGGTTATAGATTTTCCCTATTTGAGAAGTAAGTGGGGTGTTTATAGTTTTGGTGATTAGATCTGAAAATAGGCAGGGTATGATTAATCCCATCTTTACACCTGGAGTCAGGAAGACTTGTCTTCCTAGGTTCAAAGATGACCTTAGGCCCACATTAGCTGTGTGACCCTGGGCAAGTCACTTCACCTTTTGGATTCTTCTGTAAAAATGAGCTGGAGAAGGAAATTGCAAACTATTCCAGTATCTTTGCTAAGAAAATCACAAATCAGTCATGGAGAGTTAAGCATGATTGAAAAATGACCAAATAACAATGTAGAGATTGTCCTCATCATCTTGACCTTTGGACAAAACAAAAATCTTGGCCTCTGGACAAACCAGTTTTGGTAGAAGGGCAGCATTGGAGAATGTGGCCCAAAACAAAGAACATCAGTCTGGGGAGTCAGAAGAAAGACCCAAGTTTGAGACCTGTATTGGACATGTTTCCTCTGTGAAATGGGCCTACTACTTCACAGGATTCTCCTAAAGATCTCTGTCAACGTTATTATTATCATCATCATCATCATCAATCAACCAACAAGCATTACTTTAGCCCTACTATTTGCCAAGTACAATGAAAAAACCCCAAGGAGTTCCTGCCCTCAAGGAACTTGCAATCTCAATGGGGGATATGGGGAGATAGCATCTCTAGATGAGAACACACAAGATACACACAGAGTAGATGGAAGGTAACCTTTGAGAAGAAAGGCATGAGCTGCTGGGGGGCCAGGAAAGTCCTCTTGCAGGGGGTGGAGTGGTAAAGGAAACCAAGTGGCCTAAGAGTTAGAAGTTGGGTAGGAGGATATTCAAGGCATGGGGAGCAGCCAGTTGAAAGACCCAGATATGAGATGCCACACTGTGATTGTTACTATTGTGGCTGTTATCCATTGATTGACCCATTGGTGGGTTTATAATCTTATTTGATCTGGGTCCGGGATTTCATGGGTATAAAGATCAGGCACATCAGGAAACTCTCCACAAAGGCAAACCAGCACCTCCTATCTTTTTTTTTGAAATTATTTTTTTATTTTGAATATTTTCTCCTAGTTACATATTTCATGTTCTTTTCCCTCTCCTCCAGTCTTCTCCACCCCCCTTAGCTGATGCACACAGTTCCACTGGGTTTTACACATATCATTGATCAAGACCTAATTCCATATTATTAATAGTTGGACTAAAGTTATCATTTAGTGTTTACATTCCCAATAAGATCCCAACTGCTCATGTGTTCAAGCAGTTGTTTTTTTCTGTGTTTCTTCTCCCACATTTCTTCCTCTGAATGTGGCTAGTTTTCTTTTTTTATGAGTCCCTCAGCCTTCCTCTGGATCCTTGCATTACGGCTAGTAGCGAAGTCCGTTATGTTCAATTGTACCACAGTTTTTCAGACCCTGTATACAGTGTTCTCCTGAATATGCTCCTTTCACTCTGCATCAATTCCTGGAGGTCATTCCAGTTCACAAGGAATTCCTCCAGTTCTTTATTCCTTTGAGCACAATAGTTTTCCATCACCAAAGATACCACAATCTCTTCAGCCATTCCCTAATCGAAGGACATTCTGTTATTTTCCAATTTTTTGCCACCACAAAGAGCTTGGCTATAAATATTTTTGTGCAAGTTTTTTTCCCTTATTATTTGTTTGGGGTTATAATCCAAGCAGTGCTGTGGCTCAATCAAAAGGCAGATAATCTTTTAAAGCCCTTTGAGCATAGTTCCAAATTGCCATCCAGAATGGTTGGATCAGTTCACAACTCCACCAGCAATGCATCAATGTCCCAATTTTGCCACATCCCCTCCAGCATTCATTACTCTCTTTGCTGTCATTTAAGCCAATCTGCAAGGTGTGAGGTGATACCTCAGAGTTGTTTTGATTTGCCCTTCTCTAATTATTAGAGATTTAGAACACTTTCTCATGTGCTTATTGAAAGTTTTGATTTCTTGATCTGAGAATTGTCTGTTCATGTGCCTTGCCTATTTATTGGTTGGGAGATGGCTTGATTTTTTGTATTTAGCTCCTTGTATATTTTATTTAGCTCTTTGTATATTTGAATGATTAGACCTTTATCTGAAATTTTTGTTATAAAGATTTTTTCCCAATTTGTTCTTTCCCTTCTGATTTTGGTATCATTGGTTTTATCTGTACATAAACTTTTTAGCTTAATATAGTCAAAATTATTTATTTTACATTTTGTGATTTTTTCTAACTCTTGCTTACTTTTAAAATCTTTCCCTTCTTATAGATCTAACAAATATACTATTCGGTGCTCACCCAATTTACCTATAGTTTCTTTCTTTATATGCAAGCCATTCACCCATTCTGAATTTATCTTGGTATAGGATGTGAGATGTTGATCTAGGCCTAATCGATCCCATGTTGTTTTCCAATTTTCCAGCATTTTTTTTCAAATAGCTAGTTATTGTCCCAAAAGCTGGGTTCTTAAGGTTCTTAAGGAAAACTGTCTTCCTGAGGTTGCTTATCCCTAGTCTATTACACTGATCCTCCTTTCTGTCTCTTCTCCAGGACCATATTGTTTTGATGACTACAGCTTTGTAGTACAGTTTAAGATATACTACTGCTAGGTCACATTACTTCATATATTTTTTCATTATTTCCCTTGATATTCTTGGTCTTTTGTTCTTCCAAATGAACTTTATTATAGTTTTTTTCTAATTCAGTAAAAAAGTTTTTTGGTAGTTTAATAGGTATAGCACTCAATAGGTAAATTAATTTGGGTAGCATGGTCATTTTTATAATGTTAGCTCATCCTACCCAGGAGCAATCAATGTTTTTCCAGTTGTTTAGACCTAGTTTTAATTGGGTAGAAAGGATTTCTTAGTTGTTTTCATTTAATTACTGTATGTGTCTTGGCAGATAGATTCCTAGGTATTTCATATTGTCTAGGGTGATTTTAATTTGAAATTCTCTTTCTAACTCTACCTGCTGCAGTGTGTTTGAAATATATAGAAATGCTGATGATTTATGTGTGTTTATTTTTTTATCCTGCAACTTTGGTAAAGTTGATTATTTCCAGTAAGTTTGTAGTTGAATCTCTGGGATTTTTTAAGTAGACCATCATATCATCTGCAAAGAGTAATATCTTGGTCTCCTCATTGCCTATTTTAATACCTTCAATTCATTTTTCTTTTCTAATTGCTACTGCTAGTGTTTCCAGTACAATGTTAAATAAGAGGTGAGAATGGGCATCCTTATTTCACTCCTGATCTTATTGGAAATGCTTCTGGTTTAACCCCATTGTAGATGATGTTTGTTGATGGTTTAAGATATATACCATTTATTATTTTTAGGAAAGGTCCTTATATTCCTAAACTTTCTAGTGTTTTCAGTAGGAATGGGTGTTGTATTTTGTCAAAAGCATTTTCAGCATCTATTCATTTAATTATGTGTTTTTGTTGGTTTGCTTGCTGATATGGTCAATTAAGTGGATGGGTTTCCTAATGTTGAACCATCCTGGCCTTCCTGGTATAAACTTCAGCTGATCATAAGGAATAATCCTCCTGATCACTTGCTGGAGTGTTTTTACTAGTACTCTGTTTAGGATTTTGGCATCTATGTTCATTAGGGAGATTGGTCTATAGTTTTTCTTTCTCTTTTTTGACCTACCTGGTTTTGGGATCATTACCATATTTGTATCATAGAAAGCTTTCGGTTAAGATGGTGACATAGTAGAGGGAGGGCATCTTTCTCTCCATACTAACCAGTATAGAGAACCTCCAAAGGACAAAAAACAAATCCAGATGAAAGAAGGCACCCTACAAATAGGGCACAGTATTGAAGGTACTTGGGATTTGGGTACTTCCATGCTATAGGGGGCGGAAATAGCTCCCATTAAAAAGAGAGCATATCAACACTGCCCCAACCCACGTAGAGTACCAGAGTCAAAGGCTATGCTCCAGAGTTAGAGTGATTGGGGACATAAAATCTAGCTCCTTCGCAGCTAACTGGCACCACTAGGATCTTACCCTTGAGAGTAGCAAGACCTGAGACCCCATTTGGCTAGAAAACTCAGACCTTGGATGTAGGAGTTGGGCTGAGAGAGGCAGCAGGACCCAGCACACTCAGACTCAGGGGAAAACCTCGGGTAGTGGAGAAAGTGAGGGACAAGTTCCAGGCTCTGGGGGGGGGGGCTTGACTCTGAAAACAGCTAGACCAGAGACCCCAGTAGGGTCACCAGAGGAACCAGGAGACTGAAAAAATCGCCTCAGGCAAAAGCTCCTCCCTAACTCTATTAAAAGAAAATCAGATTGCCTTACTCAGAATTCTGGCAGATAAAGGATAATGATACCAAATAAGGCCCAAGAAATAAACAAGAAAATAAAAAAAGATCAAACATTTGATAACTTCTGCACAGAAAAAAACCAGAAAACTTAGGAGGACAAACAATTAAAGACATCCAAACCTTCCCCTCAAAATGAAAATGGGCCACAATATCTTGAAGAATTCAAATCTGAGATCATGAGAAAGATGAAAGAGGTCTGGCAAGAAAATAAGAGTTTAAAAGGTAGAATTTTGCAATTGGAAAGTGAGGTTCAGAAATCAAATGAATTGATGAGCAAATTGAATACCAAAATGACCAGCTGGGAGCCTTGAAGAACCATATAGACTAGATTGAAAAGGAAACAGTGAGGAAATAACACTGCTCAATATGTATGCACCAAGTGGTATAGCATCCAAATTCATAAAGGAGAAACTGGTAGAGCTCAAGAAGGGAAATAGATAGTAACACCATAATAGTGGGAGAACTAAATATTCCTTTTTCAGATCTAGATAAATCAAACTAAAAAATAAATAAGATAGAGGTAGGAGAGGTGAATGAAGTCCTAGAAAACTTAGATTTAATTGATATGTGGAGAAAAATAAATAGGGACAAAAAGGAATACACCTTCTTTTGAGCTACATATGGTACATTCACAAAGATTGACCATATAATAGGACATAGAAACATTGCAATCAAATACAAAAGAGCAGATATAATAAATGTAACCTTCTCAGATCATAATGTAATAAAAATAATAAATAGTAAGGGCACCTGGAAAGGCAAATCAAAAACCAATTGGAAATTAAATAATATGATTCTCCAAAACGAGTTAGTCAAAGAAGAAATCATAGAAACAATCAACAATTTCGATGAAGAGAAAGATAATGATGAGACATCCTACCAACCTCTGTGTGATGCAGCCAAGGCAGTACTCAGGGGGAAATTTATATCCTTGAGTATATATATTAACAAATTAAGGAGGGCAGAGATTAATGAATTGGGCATGCAACTCAAAAAACAAGAAATCAAGCAAATTAAAAATCCCCAGATGAAAACTAAATTAGAAATACTAAAAATTAAGGGAGATATTAATGAAATCTAAAGTAAAAGAACTATTGAATTAATAAATAAGACTAGAAGCTGGTATTTTGAAAAAAATAGATAAAATAGACAAAGTACTGATCAATCTAATAAAAAAAGGAAAGAAGAAAACGAAATTGACAGTATCAAAGATGAAAAGGGAGACCTCACCTCTAATGAATGGGAAATTAAGGCAATCATTAAAAACTATTTCACCCAATTATATAGCAACAAATGTAACAATTTAGGAGATATGAATGAATATTTACAAAAATATAAATTGCCTATATTAACAGCAGAAGAAATAGAATACCAAAATAATCCCATATCAGAAAAAGAAATTGAACAAGCCATCAAAGAACTCCCTAAGAAGAAATCACCAGGACCTGATGGATTCACAAGTGAATTATATCAGACATTCAAAGAGCAGCTAATCCCAATACTTTACAAATTACTTGATATGATAAGCAAAGAAGGACTCCTACCAAAATCCTTTTATGACACAAATATGGTACTGATTCCAAAGCCAGGTAGATCAAAAACAGAGAAAGAAAACTATAGACCAATCTCCCTAATGAACATAGATGCAAAAATCCTAAATAGAATACAAGCAAAGAGACTCCACCAAGTAATTAGGAAGATCATCCACCATGATCAGGTGGGATTTATACCAGGAATTTAAGGATGGTTCAACATTAGAAAAACCATCTACATAATTGACCATATCAACAGTCTAACAAGCAAAAATCACAAGATTATCTCAACAGATGCTGAAAAAGCCTTTGACAAAATACAGTATCCATTCCTATTGAAAACCCTAGAAAGTATTGGAATAGAAGGACCTTTCCTAAAAATAATAAAAAGCATATACCTAAAACCTTCAACAAGCATCATATGCAATGGGGATAAATTAGAATCCTTCCCAATAAGATCAGGAGTGAAATAAGGATGCCCATTTTCACCTGTATTATTCAACATAGTACTAGAAACACTAACAGTAGCAATTAGAGAAGAAAAAGAAATTGAAAGTATCAAAATATGCAAAGAGGAGACTAAGCTATCAGTTTTTACAGATGATATGATGGTATACTTAAAAAATCCTAGAGAATCAACTAAGAAGCTAGTAGAAATAACTAACAACTTCATGAAAGTTGCAAGATACAAAATAAATGCACATAAATCATCAGCATTTCTATATATTTCCAACACATCACAGCAGCAAGAGGTAAAAAGAGAAACACCATTTAAAATATCCCTAGACAATATAATCTACCAAAACAAACACAGCAATTATACGAAAACAACTACAAAACACTTTCCAAACAAATAAAACTGGATCTAAACAATCGGAAAGCCATTAATTCACTCATGGGTAGGACGAGCTAACATAATAAAAATGACCATTGTACCCAAATTAATTTACCTATTTAGCACCATACCTATCAAATTACTAAAAAACTTCTTTACTGAATTAGAAAAAACTATAACAAATTTCATTTGGAATAACAAAATATCAAGAATATCAAGGGAAATAATGAAAAAATGTGAAGGAAGAGGGCCTAGCAGTACCTGATATTAAACTATACTGTAAAGCAGCAGCCATCAAAAGAATATGGTACTGGCTAAGAGTTAGAAGGGAGGATCAGTGGAATAGACTTAGGGTTAATGACATCAGCAAGACAGTGTATGATAAACCCAAAGCGCCCAACTTTTGGGACATGAATCCACTATTTGACAAAAACTGCTGGGAAATTTGGAAAACAATATTGGAGAGATTAGGTTTAGATCAACATCTCACACCCTACAAAGATAAATTCAGAATGGGTGAATGACTTGAATATAAAGAGGGAAACTATAAATAAGTTAAGTGAACACAAAATAGGATACCTGTCAGATCTCTGGGAAAGGAAAGATTTTAAAACCAAGCAAGAGTTAGAGAAAATTACAAAATGTAAATTAAATGGTTTTGATTATATTAATCTAAAAAGCTTTTGTACGAACAAAAATAATGTAGTGAAAATCAGAAGGGAAACAACAAATTGGGAAAACATCTTTATAACAAAAAACTCTGACAGGGGCCTAATTACTCAAATATATACAAGGAGTTAAATCAATTGTATGAAAAATCAAGCCATTCCCCAGTTGATAAATGGGCAAGAGATATGAATAGACAATTTTCAGGCAAAGAAATCAAAAGTATCAATAAGCACATGAGAAAGTGTTCCAAATCTCTAATAATTAGAGAAATGCAAATCAAAACAACTCTGAGGTATCTCCTCACACCTAGCAGATTGACTAAAATGAAAGAAGGGGAGAGTAATGAATGCTGGAGGGGATGTGGCAAAATTGGGACATTGATGCATTGCTGGTGGAGTTGTGAACTGATCCAACCATTCTGGCTGGCAATTTGGACCTATGCTCAAAGGGCTATAAAAGAATGTTTGCCCTTTGATCCAACTATACCATTGTTGGGTTTGTACCCCAAAGAGATCATAGATAAACAGACTTGTACGAAAATATTTATCGCTGCGTTTTTTTTGGTGGCAACAAACTGGAAAAGGAGGGGATGTCCTTCAATTGGGGAATGGCTGAACATATATGCTGGTGCTGGAATACTATTGTGCTAAAAAGAACAATAAACTAGAGGATTTCCAGGTGAACTGGAATGACCCCAAGGAACTGATGAGGAGTGAAATGAGCAGAACCAAATGAACATTGTACACAGAGACTGATATACCATGGTAAAATCGAATGTAATGGACTTCTGTATCAGCAGAAAGGAATGACACAGGCCAGCTCTGAGGAAGTTATGGTAAAGAATGCTACCCACATTCAGAGGAAGGACTGCAGGAGAGGAAACATCTAAGAAAAACAACTGCTTGAATGCATTGGTTGAGGTGGACATGATTGGGGATGTGGACTCGAAACTACCACACCAATGCAACTATCAACAATTTGGAAATAGGTCTTGATCAATGACATATGTTAAAACCAGTGGAAATGTGCATTGGCCATGGGTGGGTAGATAGAAGGGGCGGGGTGAAGGGGAAGGTAGGAGCATGAATCATGTAACCATGTTAAAAATGAATATTAATAAATGTTTAAAAATTAAAAAAAAGAATAGATTAAGAGGTGGGGTCATGGAACAGATAGAAGATACGGAATGGATAGAACATGTAGAATGGATAGTTCGAACACATAGAATGATAGAACATATAGAATATATATTTGAAAATAGATGGAGAGAACAAAGAACACATACAACAAGAGATGGAAAGAGAAAGCTCATAGAACAGATAGAATGCATAGAAGTATACATTAGAATACATAGTCTAGAACACAAATCAGAATACATAGATAAAAAGAGGGATCAATAGAAGTTAGAATACATAAAAGAGAATAGAATGAAGAGGTAGATCACATTAAAAACAAAGGATAAATAGGATACAGAACAGATAGAAGAGAACACATAGAATAGATGGAAAAGATAGAGCTCATAGAACATATAGATAGTAAAGGTAGGTGATAGAAAAGAGATGGAAGAAAGGTCACAGAACAGATGTAATAGATAACACACAGAGTAGTAAGAACCCATAAATTAGATAGAACACAGATACAAAGGGAAGATGAACAGTTATAGAGAGTAAATGGAAGATAAAGAGCACATGGAACAGAAAGTATACCTAGAAAGGATAGAATATTTGGAATGGTTAGAATAGAGATCAGATAGAAATATAGATACTAAAGAGAGATAGATAGAATAGGAAGATCCCTTAGAAGAGATGGAACACAGAGATGGAAGACAGGGAGCTCACAGAACAGATAACAATAGATGAAGTACATGGAACAGATAGAAGAGATAAAACTCAAAGAACAGATAGGACATAGAAATAAAAGATAGAAGAGGTAGAACACAGAACAGGTAGAATAAATGGAACAGTTAAAACACAAAGAATAGATAGAACATGAAGAATGAATAGATAAAACAGAGAATTCAACACATACAAAAGATATAACAGAATAGATGGAAGAAAAAGAGCACATTTAATAGAGAGATCACAGAACAGATAGAATAGATGGAAAAGACAGAGGTCATAGAATAGATAAATTAGACACAACACAGAACAGGTAGACTGAGTAGGACAGAGAGTTAAAAAAGAACATATAGATACTAAAAATAGATGGAAGAAATAGAAAGAACCCATAGAAGAGAAAGAACACAGATATGGAAGAGTGAGCTCACAGAGCAAATAGACTAGATCGAACAAGCAGACTAAAGATGGATAGATACTACACATAGAACACATTGAATAGATGGAAGAGAGAACTCAGAGAAGAGATGGAATGCATTGATATATGTAGACTTGTATACTTTGACTAGAACACTGATCAGAATATATAGATAAAATGGTAGATAACTAGAAGTTAGGATAAATAGAAGAGATCAGACAGAACATCCAGCTACAAAAGAGATGAACAGCTAGAACAAGTTAGAAGAGAATGAAGAGGTAGAGCACATTAAAAAGAGAAGGATGGATAGGATACAGAAGAGATAGAAGAAATAAAACACATAGAATAGATGGAAAAGATAGAGCTCATAGAACATATAGATAGTAAAGATAGATGATAGAACACAGATTAAGAGAGCTCACAGGAGATGTAATAGATGGAAAAGATTAACGTCATAGAACAGATAAATTAAAAACAACAGAGAACCTGTAGACTGGTTAGGACAGAGAGATCACATAGAACATATAGACACAAAAAATAGATGGAAAGGATAGGAAAAAATCATAGAAGGGAAAGAACACAGAGATGGAAGAGAGTGAGCTCAAAAAGTGGATAAACTAGATGGAACAAGTAGACTATAAAGATGGATAGATACTTGTTGTGTGGAGATGCAAAGCATGGAATCCGTCCCTCTATCTTTGCAGGGATTCCATGCTTTGCATCTCCACACAACATACTACACATAGAACACACTGAATAGATGGAAGACAGAGCTCAGAGAACAGAGAGAATGTATAGGTGCATAGGTTATAATACATATACTAGAATCCTGATCAAAATACATAGATAAAAAGATAGCTGAATAGAAGTTAGAATAAATAAAAGAGATCAGATAGAACTTGAAGATACAAAAGAGATGAATAGCTGAAACAAATTAAAATAGAATGAAGTGAGATAGAGCACATTAAAAAGGAAGGCTATATAGAACACAGAACAGATAGAAGAAATAGAACACAAAGAATAGATGGAAAAAGCTCATAGAATATATAGATACTAAAGATAGATGATAGAACACAGATGGAAGAGAGCTCACAGAAAAGATAGAACAGATAACACATGGAATAGAAAGAACCCACAAACCAGATGGAACACAGATGGAAGAAAGGTCCCAGAACAGATGGAATAGATAACACACAGAGTAGAAAGAATTCATGAATCAGATAGAACACAGATACAAATGGTAAATAAACAGTCATAAAAAATAGATGGAAGATGAAGAGCACATAGAACAGAGAGGGCAAATAGAATAGAATAGAATATGTAGAATGTTAAGACACATAGATACTATAGATAGATCTAAAGAATAGGAATAACCAATTGAAGAGATAAAACACAGTGATGGAATAGTGATAGACTAAATGGAACAGACAGAATATGAAGATGGATAGATAATACACAAAGAACACATTGAATAGATGGAAGAGAGAGTTCAGAGAACTGATAGAACACATAGATGTATAGATCTGAATACATAGAGTAGAACACAGATCAGAATATATAGATGAAAAGATAGATGACTAGAAGTTAGAATACATAGAAAAGATCAGATAAAACATCCAGATACAAAAGAGATGAATGGCTAGAACAAGTTAGAATAAATGAAGAGGTAGAGCACATTAAAAAGGAAGTATAGATAGAACACAAAACAGATAGAAGAAATAGAACAGATATAATTGATTCAAATGATAGAGCTCACAGGACATACAGATACTGAAGATAGATGATGGAACACAGATGGAAGAAAGCTCACAGAACAGATGGAATAGATAGCACACAGAGGAGAAAGAACCCATAAATTAGATAGAACACAGATACAGATGGTAGATGAACAGTTATAGAGAATAGATTGAAGAGGTAGAGCACATGGAACTAAAAGAGGTCATAGAATAGATAACAATAGATGGAGTACATGGAATAGATAGCTAAGATAGAAAAAAAGGACAGAGAGGAGACAGACACAAAGGTAGAAAAGTTTGACTATATGGAAGAGGTAGAAAAATGAACAGGTAGAATAAATGGTAGAGGCAAAACACATAGAATAGATAAAAGATGTAGAATGCATAGATAGAACACAGTGAATACAACACATACAAAAGATATAACCAAATAGATGGAAGAGGAAGAGCACATAGAACAGATAGAACAGATGGAAGTGATAAAGCTCATAGAATTGATAAATTAGACCCAAAACAGAATATATAGACTGGTTAGGACAGAGAGATCATATAGAACATATCGATACTAAAATTAGAAAAATTGAATACAAAGAACACATAGAAGAGATAGAACACAGAGATGGAAGAGAGAGCTCACAGAGCAGATAGGTAAGATGGAACCGACTGAATACGGGGATGGATAGGTAGTACACATAGAACACATTAGAATAGATTGAAGAAAGCTCAGAAGAAAGCTCAGGACAGATAGAACTCAAAGATGTATAGATTAGGATACATAGACTAGAACACAGATCAGAATACCTATATAAAAAGATAGATTAATAGAAGTTAGAATACATAGAAGACATCAGATAGAATAACTAGATGCAAAAGAGGTGAATAGTTAGAACAAGTTAGAATAGAATGAAGAGGGAGAGCACATTAAAAAGGCAGGATAGATAGAACACAGAACACATAGAAGAAACAGAACAGATAGAATAGATTCAAACGATAGAGTTCACATAACATATAGATACTAAAGATAGATGATGGCATACAAATGGAAGAAAGATCACAGAATATCAGATGTAATAGATAACACACAGAGTAGAAAGAACAAAAATCACAAAAGAACACATATACAAAAGATAAATAAACAGTTTTAGAGAGTAGATGATCGATGTAGAGCACATGAAACAGAGAGAGCACATAGAATAGATAGAATGTGTAGAATGGTTTGAACAGAGAGATGAGATAAAAATATAGATACTAAAGAAAGATGGATAGAATAGGAAGAGCACATAAAAAGAGGTAGAACATAGAGATGGAAGGGAGAGATTTCACAGAGCAGATACACTAGATGGACCAGAAAGAATATGTAGATGGATAGATAGTACACATAGAACACATAGAATAGATGGAAGAGAGAGAGAGAGAGCTCAGAGTTCAGATGGATAACTAAAGATAGATGATAGAACACAGATGCAAAAGAGCTCACAAAACAGAGGGAATAGATAACACATAGAGTAGAAAGAACACAGAACACAGATAAAAAGGTAAATGAACAGTTATAGAGAATAGATGGAAGATATAGATCACATGGAACAGAGAGTACATAGAAAATGTAGAACTTAGAACAGAGAGATCAGAAAGAAATATAGATACTAAAGACAGATGTATAGAATAGGAAGAACCTAGAGAAGAGATAGAACAGAACACAGAGATGAAGGAAAATGTGCTCCCAGAACAGATAACAATAGTTGGAACACATGGAATAGAAAGAATATTTGTCACTGTTCCCTCAAAGTATACTTTTCCTAGCTGTCCTGATGATGATAACAATTCTTAAGAGTTGCAAATATCATTTTTTCTTGAGGGAATACAAATCATTTGAACTTATTTGGTCCTTTAAAGAAAGTTTTGGTTTTTTCGATTCCTTCCTCCTCTTTTAATTACATTTTGGTGATTCTTTTGATTTCTGTATTTGGACATCAGATTTTCAATTTAAGTCCCATCTTTTCTTCATTAATCCTTGTAAGTCTTCTGTTTTTTGAAATTACCATACTTTCCTCTGCAAGAATATAATCAGTTTTGGTGCATAGTTGATTCTTGGTTGTAGGCCTAGTTCCTTTGCTTTGCAGAATATCATATTCCATGCCTTCTGGTCCTTCAGTGTAGAAACAGCCAGATTCTGTGTTATCCTAACTGTGGCTCCATGGTATTTGAATGACTTCTTAGCATCTTGTAATAATTTTTACTTGGTCTGGCAGTTCTTGAAATTAGCTATAACATTCCTGGGCATTGTCCGTTGGGGATTAAATGTAGTAAGTGATCTGTGAATTCTTTCAATCTCCACTTTCCCATTTTGGTGGAAAAAGTCAGGGCAGTTTTCTTGGATAATTTCCTGCAGGATGCTGTGCAGGATTCCCCTTTTGTCACAATCTTCGTGTAGTCCAGTAATTCTCAGATTGCTTCTTCTGAATCTTTTTTCCACATCTGAGGATTTGTCAATGAGATGTTTAATATTCTCCTCAATTTTTTTCATTCTTTTCATTTTGTTTTATACATTCTTGCTGCCTTGTGATGTCATTTCCTTCTAGTTGTTCAATTCTAATTTTGAAAGACTGAATTTTATTCCTGGCTTTTTGGTCATCTTTTTCCTTCTGGTTTGATTTTCATTGTAGTTCGTCTTTCACCTTTTTACCACATTTTCAAGCTGGTCAATTTTGACTTTCAAGACCCTATTTTGTGAAAGTCCTGCTTTAGCCAGACAGGGTTCCTGGGGGCTTGGCAGTGTTGGCGCAGTTGAATGAACTCAGCCAGAGATTCAGATGGTTTTCAAAGTGGCTGTTCTTCTGCAATCTACTGATTTCTTTTATTTATACTTTTTCTTTCTTAAGATTACATACAGGGTTTGTATGGATATTCCATAATCAATATATGTCTTTTCTTGGAGATATAGAACAAGTCATACACCAACCTTGTTACCATGAACCTTGTTACTAACAAATCTTTCATTACCCAGTAAACTTCCAATATTTTTAAGGTGTGTTTACTTGTGTCCATGGTCATGGGGTGGAGAAAGCAGTCCAGACAGTGGAATGAGATGTACCGGGCTTTGAGGGCAATTTCTCCATTCGTCATCCATTGTTAACTAAAGAATAAGGGATCAGGGAGGGGGGAGATCTGGAGATTGTTCTGACCTGTTTTTTCAGGCACTTGTTTATCTAAGTTAGAGTTTTAAAATCTTTAATATTAACTCACTACTTGCTGGTTTGTTATAGGGAGACGTTAGGGGAATTTCTATATTATTACATATAAATGAGGGGCTTTTCCTACGTACTTGTAGGGGGCTTGTAAGTATTCTAATAATAGTGTGTGGTGAAAGTGAAGGGAGGAAGTTAGGACGATTGGAGGAATGAGAGAAAGGACAGGCCATTTTTTGGTCACAGTGCAGTTGACCCAATCAGGCACACAGTTGATTGCTGTTTCCTGGAGTTCTTTCCTGAGACCCTAGCAGAAAGATCTGGGCCTCTCTTAGTACTATTAGCCTCCCCAAACTCCGATGCATGTCCTCAACATGGTGTGAGACTGGGGACTTCTAGCTTCCTTTGAGCTCACACAGATGAGCCCACTTTAGCACAGACAGCCGTGTGCTGGAATTCTGGACTTCACCTTAGGTTTGAAACTTCAAGGGCTGTGGGTTGACTTAGACCTCTTTTTTCCTAGGCAAACTTTCTCAGGGTCTGAATATTGGATTTTGCTTAGTTTCTGAACCTGGACCTGCAGATGTGGGGTAGAGGTGTGTGGTTTACTCGTGACTTGCTCTTCACTCCTTGGTATCATCTTCCTGACTGTGTAACCTTTTCACTCTAGGACCTCCAACTGAAGGACAGAAGGTCTAGCATATCAAGGGAATTAATGGAAAAATGTAGAAGGTAGTTATATGTTCAGCATATTAGCCTAGCAGCTAAAAAATCAAATGGAGGATGAGTGGAATATATTGGATCCATGAAACACAGCAGAAAATGACCATAGAAATCAACTTTTGAAAAACTAAAAAATTCTAGCTTTTCAGATGAACCCAAGTTTGGCTATAATGGTCACTTCAATGAGATTCGACCTCCATTCTCAAGTATAAAATTTACTCATTCAACAAACATTTATGGAGGTAGTGACTTGGAGTAGTTGTGGAATGGCTTCCTGAAATATTTTCTGGCCTAGCTGGGGGCTAATGAATTAGCTAGCAAACAATGACAAAGCAGTAGGGAATGATAGTGTGTCTCTACTGGCATTTCTGTCTATATCTATCTATATCTTTTTTTTAATTTTTTTTTTCATCTAATTTTTTTTTATTTTTTTTAACATTTATTAATATTCATTTTTAACATGGTTACATGATTCATGCTCCACCTTTCCCCTTCA
>NC_058136.1:79719898-79792251 GCF_016433145.1 Gracilinanus agilis | reverse complement strand
GATGATTTTAAATGGTGCTTCACTTTCTATCTCTTGCTGCTCTAATGCGTTGGAAATATATAGAAATGCTGATGATGTATGTGCATTTATTTTGTATCATGCAACTTTGCTAAAGTTGTTGTTTATTTCTACCAGCTTTTTAGTTGATTCTCTAGGATTTTTTAAGTAGACCATGATATCATCTGCAAAGAGTGATAGCTTAGTCTCCTCATTGCCTATTTTGATATCTTCAATTTCTTTTTCTTCTCTGATTGCTACTGCTAATGTTTCTAGTGCAATGTTAAATAATAGAGGTGATAGTGGACATCCTTGTTTCACGCCTGATTTTATTGGGAAGGCTTCTAATTTAATCCCATTGCATAAGATGCTTATTGATGGTTTTAGATATATCCTGTTCATTATTTTTAGGAGAGGGCCTTCTATTCCTATACTTTCTAGTGTTTTCAATAGGAATGGATGTTGTATTTTGTCAAAGGATTTTTCAGCATCTTTTGAGATAATCATGTGGTTTTTTTTGGTTTGTTTGTTGATATTGTCAATAATGAGGATGGTTTTCCTTATGTTGACCTATCCTTGCATTCCTGGTATAAATCCCACCTGACCATAATGAATATCCATTGTGATCACTTGCTGGAGTCTCTTTGCTAGTATTTGGTTTAAGATATTTGCTTCTATGTTCATTAAGGAAATTGGTCTTTAGTTTTCTTTCTCTGTTTTTTACCCACCTGGATTTGGGATCAGTATCATATTTGTATCAGAAAACGAGTTTGGTAGAACTCCTTCTTTACTTATTATGTCAAATAGTTTGTATAGTATTGGAATTAGTTGTTCTTTACAGGTTTGATAGAATTCATTTGTGAATCTATCTGGTCCTGGTGATTTTTTTCTTAGGGAGTTCTTTGATGGCTTTTTCAATTTCTTTTTCTGATATGGGATTATTTAAATATTCTATTTCTTCTACTATTAATCTAGGCAATTTATATTTTTATAAATATTCATCCATCTCACCTAGATTGCTATATTTATTGCCATATAATTGTGCAAAATAGTTTTTTATGATCACCTTGATTTCCACTTCATTAGAGGTAAGGTCTCCATTTTCATCTTTAATAATGATGATTTGTTTTTCTACTTTCCTTTTTTAATTAGATTGACCAGTACTTTGTCTATTTTATCTGTTTTGCCAAAGTGCCAACTTCTAGTCTCATTTATTAATTTAATAGTTTTTTTTACTTTCAATTTTATTGATTTCTCCTTTATTTTTTATAAGCTCCAATTTGGTCTTTAACTGAGGATTTTAAAATTGTTTCCTTTCTAGTTTTTTTAATTTGCATGCCCAGTTCATTGATACTTGCCTTCTCTAATTTTTTAATATATACATTCAGGATATAAGTTTCTCCTTGAATACTGCCTTAGCTGCATCCCACAGAGTTTGATAGGATGTCTCATTATTGTCATTCTTTTCAATGAAATTATTGATTCTATGATTTCTTCTTTAACTAGCTGGTTTTGGAGAATCATATTATTTAATTTCCAAATAATTTTTGATTTGATTTCCAGGTGACCTTACTAATAATTAATTTTATTGCATTATGATCTGAGGTTACATTTATTATTTCTGCTCTTTTGCATTTGTTTGCAATGTTTCTATGCCCTATTACATGGTCAATCTTGGTGAATGTAACATGTGCAGCTGAAAAGAAGGTGTATTCCTTTTTGTTCCTATTCATTTTCCTCCACATATCTATTAAATCTAATTTTCTAGGACTTCATTCATCTTTCTTACCTGTTTATTATTTATTTTTTGGTTTGATTTATCTAAATCTGAAAGAGGAATATTTAGACCTCCCACTAGTATTGTTTTACTATTTATTTCCTTCTTGAGTTCTGCCAGTTTCTCCTTTAGGAATTTGGATGCTATACTGTTTGGTGCATACACTTTCACCAATATTCCTTCCTCATTGTCTATACTGCCTTTTATCAGGTTGTAATTACCTCCCCTATCTCTTTTAACCAAATCTATTTTTACTTTGGCTCTCTCAGAGTTCATGATCACCACTCCTGCCTTCTTTTTCTCATTTGAAGCCCAAAACATTTTGCTCCAGCCCTGAACATTGAATCTGTGTATGTCCACCCACCTCATATATGTTTACTCTAGACAACATATCGTATCTGGTTTCTAATTCACTCTGCTATTTGCTTCTTTTTTATAGGTGAGTTCATCCCCTTAACATTCAGAGTTATAATCATTAGTTGTTTATTCTTCAACATTTTGGTATCCTCTCTTAGTTCTACCACTCCTTCTTATGCTATTTCCTTTTAAACCAGTTGTTTGTTTTAGACCAGTCCCCCTTGTCCCCTTCCTTGATTTATTTCCCTTTACACCCCCTCTCTTATTATTCCCCTCTTCTTATTTTTAAAGCCTAATGAATTACCTCCCTCACCCTTCTTCTTTTTTGACCTCCCCACTCCACTGTTCCTCTTGGTTTATCCCTTCTTACTTTCTCAGTAAGGTTAGATAGAATTTATATCCAAATGGATACAGCTAGTCTTCCCTCTCAGGGTTAATTCCACTTAGAATAAGGTTTAAATATTACCTCTTAATGCTCTCTTCCTCTTTTTTTTATAATAGTATTGATCCCTTCCTATGCTCTCTTTGTGTGGTATAGAATACCCTATTTTTCTTTTTCATTCCAGTGTCTCTTGATGCCATCTACTATTCACCCTCTCTCTTTTTCCCCACCCCATCTCATCTTAGACCATTTAGTGCTCCAATCTCTCCTTATGAATAATTCTTCTAATTACTATAATAGTGAACACAATTTTTGAAAATTACATATAACATTTCTCCATATAGGAATACAAATAATTTGATCTTATAAAGGCCCTTAAAGGGGTAAATTTAAGAATAAGTATTTTCTTTCTTTCCCCTCTGTTTCTTATTTACCTTTTCATGTTTCTCTTAGTTTTTATGGTTGGATATAGAACTTTCCATTTAGTCCTGGTCTTTGTTGTGCAAATACTTGGAAATCTTCTATCTTGTTGAATACCCATACTTTCCCCTGGAAATATATAGTCAGTTTTGTTGGGTAGGTGATCCTTGGTTGTAGACCCAGTTCTCTTGCCTTTCTGAATATCACATTCCAAGGCTTCTGGTCTTGTAGTGTGGAGGCTACCAGATTTTGTGTGATCTGATTGGTGTCCCTTGATATCTGTATTGTCCCTTTCTGGATACTTGTAACATTTTTTCTTTTACTTGGAAGCTCTTGAATTTGGCTATTATACATCTGGGGTTTGTCTTTTCAGGGTCTAGTATAGAGAGTGATCTATGGATCCTTTCAATGTCTGCATTGCCCTCTTGTTGTTGAAATTCAGGGCAGTTTTGCTGAATAATTTCTTTTAGTATGGAGTCCAAATTTCTATTAATTTCTGTTTTTTCAGGAAGACCAATGATTCTCAAATTGTCTTTTCTAGACCTGTTTTCTTGATCTGTCAATTACTCAGTGAGATATTTTATGTTTCCTTCTATTTTATCAGTCTTTTGATTTGCTTTATTTGTTCTTGCTGTCTTGAGAGATCATTGGCTTCTAATTATCCAATTCTAGCCTTTAGGGACTGATTTTCCTTTTCAATGGGGTCTATCTAGTTCTTCAAGGCTTCCAGCTTGTCATTTCTGGTTTTCAGTTTCCTTATCAATTCATTTGATTTCTGAGCCCCACTCTTCAATTGTGAAATTCTGCCTTTTAAACTATTATCTTGTCAGATCTCTTCCATCTTTCTCATAATCTCAGATTTGAATTCTTCAAGATCTTGTGGCCCATTTTCATTTTATTGGGAGGCTTTGGATGTCTTTAATTGTTTGTCCTCTGTTTTCTTGTTTTTTTCTGTGCAGAAGCTATCACATGTTTGAGCTTTTTTCTTGGTCTTCTTGATTATTTCTTGATTGGCCTTGATTGGAATCATCATGGTCTCTCTCCCAGAAGTCTGAGTAAGGCAATCTGATTCTCTTTTCATGGAGTTAGGAAGAGGTTTTTTTGTCTGAAGCTACTTTGTGAGTTACATGGCTTCTCTGGGGACCCTCCTGGGGTCTCTGGTCTAGCTGTTTTTAGGATTGAGTTCCCGTGTTCCTATCTAGCTGCCCAGAGCTTGGGACTTGGCCCATGTTTGTTCCTCCACCTGAGATTTTCCACTGAGTCTGAGGGAGCTGGGCACTGCTGCTGCCTCTCTCAGTCCCACTCTTGTGTCCTAGGTCTTAGTTTTCCAGCCTTCTGGGGTCCCTGGTCTAGCTCTTTTTAGGGTCAAGGCCCTGTGGTCTTATCCTGCTGCCCTGAGCCCAGAACTTGGCCCACACTTGCCCCTCCACCTGAGATTTTCCTGAGTCTGAGTGTGCTGGGTGCTTTTGCTGCCTGTCTCTGCCCCACTTCTGTGTCCATGGTCTGAGTTTTCAAGCCACCTGGGGTTTCAGATCTTGCTGCTCTCAGGGGCAAGCTTCTGGTAGTGCCAGCTAGCTGCCTATGGGCTAGATTTTGTGCCCCCACTCGCTCTAACTCTGGAATGCAGCCTTTGCCTATGGTATTGTGGGTGAGGTGGGGGAGGGGTGATCCACTCATGTTTTGGGAGCTATTTCCCCCCACCTTATAGTGTGGAAGTGCCCAAATCTCACATACTTTCGATAATGCACCCTATTTTGGGGTCCCTTCTTTAATCTGAATTTTGTTTTCTTGTCCTCTGGATGTGCTCTATATCTGTTGTTAAGGAAAGTTGCCCTGCCTCTACTGTCCCACCATCTTAACCCCTTGAGATTATTCTTAATTGGGGATTGATAATAGTTCAATTCTCTGGTGACCATCTTTTAATATATTGAATCCCCCAAAACCCCTTTTTCCCCTTACAGTGGGCCATGACTAAATTAGGAGGAAATGCATCAAAATTCTTCTATAAGAAACTTTATATTCTACCCCTCATTAAGTGACCTGAGTTGTAAGATATATCTATATATATCTTACATATATATGTTTACACACACATATATTTGTCACGGATAATAGGAAATATTGTTTTTAATTTTTAGCACAATTTTTATAATTGTATGTGCAATTTGATATTTTTCTAAGCACATGTCATCTATCTAAATTGAAAGATTTTTGATTATTACAGCAGTGTACGTTTATTATATCTGTTAGTTCTAACCATCTTCCCAAAAGCCTTAGACCACTGAAACTGCCATTGGTATTTAAATATTATGGGACTTTTTAAAAGTTTTGTTTGATTCAAAGAAATGGGATCAAAAAAAGGAACACAGACCTCATCTACGCAGTGCCAAAGAAGCGTGGACACCTACACAGTGCCAAAGCAGTACGCACTTAACCTGAATGATGCCAAAAGAGCGCAGAAGTCAAAATGAGAAATCAATTCTGGTAGGATTGCTGAGACTTGTTGAGACTTCTATGCCAATAAATAAGGACTTGAACCTATTGTAAGACAAGATTGCAGCACTTAATATAAGTTAAGATGAAGGACTCCACTCTCTCTTTGAAATTTATATTAAGTACCTGACAATTGACTGTTCTGGCTCTACGTTCTATCCCTGAAAAGAAATGATAAAAGAAGAAATAATGAAACATCAAACCAAGGAAAAAATAGAATCTAGTCCCTTTTTGTAACTTTCTTGCTGTGGCAGTTGACTGTTAATGATTACAATACAATAATGATGCAAACCTTGTTGAATTTGAAATCCCCTTAAGTTGACTCTGGTGTTTGATTGCATTTTCCATTGGAGGAGGAAAGGAAGTTTCTGGTTCCTTGGTTGAAGGAATGCCTCCAAATGTTCCTTTTTCTTGTGATGGAGAGCTAGACATTGTGGATGCTTAGCTCTGCAATTTAGCCCATTCATATCAACAGGTTTTCATGGATAGGACCATATTTTGGGAGGCCAAATGAAAGTGACAAGTTGCAAATTATCCTTCTGAAGTTAGGGAGTGAAAGCCAAATATTTTCTTCACAATAATGAAAAATTAAATTTGAAGAGGAGTTTAAAGAAAATGTCTTGGAGATCTAACTCCAAGCTTTCCCAAATTTTTCTTTTCCTAAATCTTAAATAAAACCAGTTAAATATCCCTGGACTCTAGCCTGATTTGTTCTGCTCTGTAGCCTACCTCTCAAGGGTTCAGGGTAATTTCCCTACTAGGACTTGTGGGGAACAAGCTACCTTCCATTTCACTTCCTTTCTCTTTTTTTTTACCTTCTTTATCCCTACCTTTTCCCCTCCTCTGCTTTTTTAAACCTAAAACAGGCTAGCCTCCTCTGCCCCACAATAAACCAATACTTCATTATGGCTTGGAGACTGTGTTTATCACTATGTACCTCTGGTTAAAAATAACACAACAGGGTGTATATCCTTATCCCCAACTTATTGAGGAGAATACTAAGGCAAACAGATGTTAAGTAAAGTGCTTGCAGTCATTAAAATTAGAAAATCTTTAGTCCCATTGAACTCAGATATTTCATCAAAGATTTATCTATTATGCTGTCATTAAGTAGTTTAAAAATAAGCATTATTTTATTTTTATTTTTAAATTTTAAGGTCTTAATTAATTAATTTAGAACATCTATCCAAGTAAATAATGACTTCAAAAGTACAAGTTATGATTTCAAGGTGTAATATTAATATTATAAATTGTAAGGGAAATTCAAAAGTTGGCTGTATGAAACTTCTCTTACTTTGAAACTGTTTCTTAAGCACTTTGACTGCATGTGAACTGAAGAGGGGTATGTAACAGGTTCACTTTGGTTTAAAAAAACTCCTTGGGGGGCAGCTGGGTAGCTCAGTGAATTGAGAGTCAGGCCTCGAGATGGGAGGTCCTAGGTTCAAACCTGGCCTCAGCCACTTCCCAGCTATGTGACCCTGGGCAAGTCACTTGACCCCCATTGCCCACCCTTACCACTCTTCCACCTATGAGACAATACACCGAAGTACAAGGGTTTAAAAAAACCACAACAACTCCTTGGAGGCAGATAACAAAAATAAATCTTATTTATAGTGTTAAGTTCTTAAAAGAGATAAAGGAGAGTATAAAGGTTTCAAATAGGGGTTCCATAATTCTACCAGGGATGTTAAAATTTTCCTGCTTCCGTCTAGACTTCACTGTGTTTCTTCTTGTTGTTTTTTAAAACATTTATTAATATTTATTTTTTTGAAAAGTTAACATGGTTACATAATTCATGCTCTTACTTACCCTTCACCCCCCCCCAAAAGCCCCATAGCCCCCAAAAGGCAGATGTGTATTTCCATTAGTTTGAACATGTGTCATTGATCAAGACCTATTTCCAAATTGTTGATAGTTGCTTTGTGTGGTAGTTTCGAGTCTACATCCCCAATCATGTCCGCCTCCACCCATGTGTTCAAGCAGTTGTTGTTCTTCTGGTTCCACTACTGTAGTACTTCCTCTGAATGTGGGTAGCATCTTTTCCATAAATCCTTGAGAATTGTCCTGGGTCATTGCATTGCTGCTAGTACAGAAGTCCATTACATTCTATTTTACCACAGTGTATTGGTCTCTGTGTAGTACAATGTTTTTCTGGCTCTGCTCCTTTCATTCTGCATCAATTCCTGGAGGTCTTTCCAGTTCACATGGAAATCCTCCAGTTTATTACTCCTTTAAGCACAATAGTATTCCATCACCAGCATATACCACAATTTGTTCAGCCATTCACCAATTGAAGGACATACCCTCCTTTTCCAGTTCTTTGCCACCACAAAAAGCACAGCTATAAATATTTTCATACAAGTCTGTTTATCTATGATCTCTTTGGGGTACAAACCCAACAATGGTATGGCTGGATAAAAGGGCAGGCATTCTTTTATAGCCCTTTGAGCCAAGTTCCAAATTGCCAGCCAGAATGGTTGGAACAGTTCACAACTCCACCAATAATGCATTAATGTCCCAGTTTTGCCACATCTCCTCCAGCATTCATTACTCTCCCCTTATTTCATTTTAGCCAATCTGCTAGGTGTGAGGTGATACCTCAGAGTTGCTTTGATTTGCATTTCTCTAATTATTAGAGATTTAGAACACTTTCTCATGTGCTTATTGATACTTTTGATTTCTTTTCCTGAAAATTGCCTATTCATGTCTCTTGCCCATTTATCAATTGGGGAGTGGCTTGATTTTTTTATACAATTGGTTTAACTCCTTGTATAGTTGAGTAATTAGATACCTGTCAGAGGTTTTTTTAGTAAAGATTTTTTTCCCAAATTGTTGTTTCCCTTCTGATTTTGGCTACATTATTTTTATTTGTACAAAAGCTTTTTAGTTTGATATAATCAAAATCTTTTATTTTACATTTTGCAATTTTCTCTAACTCTTGCTTGATTTTAAAATCTTTACTTTCCCAGGGATCCGACAAATAAACTACTCTATGTTCACTTAACTTAGTTATAGTTTCCCTCTTTATATTCAAGTCATTCAACCATTCTGAATTTTTCTTGGTGTAGAGTGTGAGATGTTGATCTAAACCTAATCTCTCCCATATTGTTTTCCAAATTTCCCAGCAGGTTTTGTCAAGTAGTGGATTCAGGTCCCAAAAGTTGGGCTCTTTGGGTTTATCATACACTGTCTTGCTGATGTCACTTACCCCAAGACTATGCCACTAATCCTCCCTTCTGTCTCTTAGCTAGGACCATACCATTTTGAAGAACACTGCTTTATAGTACAGTTTAATATCTGGTACTGCTAGACCCGCTTCCTTCACATTTTTTTCATTATTTCCCTTGATATTCTTGATCTTTTGTTATTCCAAATGAACTTTGTGTTATGATTATCATAACAGATAATTTGGAGAAGCAGATTAATGTTTCAGGGTCAAATAGATCTTTAAGTCAAGAGCCAGAGATTGACAGGCTACAGTGAGGAAAGGAGGGGGTAAAACACTCCTGATTCTCAAACCCCTCCCCCTCTAACTGCTTCTGCTTCAGTTGGTAATGAAGACAGGAATAATATTCTTCTGGTGAGTTTCTGTTATGGCTGAAACCCCAATAATGTTTCTTTCTTAAATTTATATTCCTCTCAGGTCAGTTAGAGGCGATATATAGAAATTATTTATCTAACTGTTGAGGACAGAGGAGATCTTAACCTGGCAGCCAACAGGATTCAATCTAGAAGTTCAGACTGAATTGTAAGTATCTTCCCAATTAATTATCAGGCACAGATTTGAAGGTAAAAAGTTATATTAGGAATTAACAAGGAAAATTAGAGAAGTTAATGAAGGTATTTGAATAAAGGAAAGGTGATCCTGAACTGTTAAATCGATGTCCCTTCCCCCTCCTCACTGGAGGAGAGGAAGTACTTAACTAAAACTGGCTCTCTTGCTATAGATAAATATCTTACTCTCTAATTACTAAGTAATTATATAATTATATTAATGAAGAATAGTAATAACAAATAGGCTAACCCTATGAGTAGAAATCACTAGCTTATGCTACAATGGCCTTCCAGGAGAAACCCCAAGTCAGGAGAATCAAGCAGAGTGTCTGCTCACATCTAATCCCATCAATTAACTGTCTTCAACCCTTCTCAACTGCCCCTAACCCAAAGTTCTCCAGGGGGGTCCCCTGGAGTTCTGGGTGAGGCTCTCCCTGTACCTTTGCAGGGATTCCATGCTTTGCATCTGCAGACAACACTTTGTTATGGTTTTTCTTAATTCAGTAAAAAAGTTTTTTGGTAGTTTGATAGGTATGGAACTAAATAAATTAATTAATTTGGGTAGAATAGCCATTTTTATTATGTTAGCTCATCCTACCCATGAGTAATCAATATTTTTCCAATTGTTTAGATCTAGTTTTAATTGTTTGGAAAGTGTTTTGTAGTTGTGTTTCTATAATTGCTGTGTTTGTTTTGGTAGACAGATTCCTAAGTATTTCATATTGTCTAGGGTGATTTTAAATGGTATTTCTCTTTCTACCTCTTGCTGCTGTGATGTGTTGGAAATATATAGAAATGCTGATGATTTATGTGCATTTATTTTGTATCCTGCAACCTTGCTAAAGTTGTTGATTATTTCTACAAGCTTCTTAGTTGATTCTCTAGGATTTTTTAAGTAGATCATCATATCATCTGCAAAGAGTGATAGCTTAGTCTCCTCATTGCCTAATTTGATACCTTCAATTTCTTTTTCTTCTCTAATTGCTACTGCTAATGTTTCTAGTACAATGTTAAATAATAGAGGAGATAATGGGTTTCCTTGTTTCAGAACTGATCTTATTGAAAATGCTTCTAATTTATCCCCATTACGTATGATGCTTGTTGATGGTTTTAGGTATATATTGTTTATTATTTTTAGGAAAGGTCCTTCTATTCCTATACTTTCCAGGGTTTTCAATAGTAATGGATGCTATATTTTGTTAAAGGCTTTTTCAGCATCTATTGAGATAATTATGTGATTTTTGTTTGTTAGATTTTTGATATGGTCAATTATGTGGATGGTTTCCCTAATGTTGAACCATCCTCGCATTCCTGGTATAAATCCCACCTGATCATGGTGGATGATCCTCTTGATCACTTGCTGGAGTCTCTTTGCTAATATTCTTTTTAAAATTTTGGCATCTATGTTCATTAGGGAGATTGGTCTGTAGCTTTCTTTCTCTGTTTTTGATCTACCTGGCTTTGGAATCAGTACCATATTTGTGTCATAAAAGGAATTTGGTAGGACTCCTTCTTTGCTTATTATATCAAATAATTTGTATTAGGATTAGATGCTCTTTGAATGTCTGATAGAATTCACTTGTGAATCCATCAGGCCCTGGAAATTTTTTCTTAGGTAGTTCTTTGATGGCTTGTTCAATTTCTTTGTCTGATATGGGATTATTTAGGTATTCTATTTCTTGTGCTATTAATCTGGGTAATTTGTGTTTTTGTAAATATTCATCCATATCTCCTAGACTGCTATATTTATTGCCATATGAATTGGCCAAAATAGTTTTTAATGATTGCCTTAATTTCTTCTTCATTAGAAGTGAGGTTTCCCTTTTCATCTTTGATACCGTCAGTTTGGTTTTCTTCTTCCCTTTTTTTATTAGATTAACCAGTACGTTGTCTATTTTTTCTGTTTTTTTTTCAAAATACCAGCTTCTAGTCTTATTTACTTATTCAATAGTTCTTTTCCTTCTGATTTTTTAAATTTCTCCCTTGATTTTTAGTATTTCTAATTTAGTTTTCATCTGGGAATTTTTATTTTGCTTGCTTTCTAATTTTTTAAGTTGCATGCCCAATTCATTAAACTCTGCCCTCCCTAATTTGTTAATATATGCACTCAAGGATATAAATTTCCCACTGAGTAATGCCTTGTCTGCATCCCACAGAGTTTGGTAGGATGTCTCATCATTGTCATTCTCTTCAATGAAATTGTTGATGGTTTCTATGATTTCTTCATTGACAAATTGGTTTTGGAGAATCATATTGTTTAATTTCCAATTGGTTTTTGATTTGCCTGTCCAGGTGCATTTACTAATTATTACTTTTATTGCATTATGGTCTGAGAAGGTTACATTTATTATTTCTGCTCTTTTGCATTTGTTTGCAATGTTTCTATGCCCTATTACATGGTCAATCTTGGTGAATGTACCATGTGCAGCTGAAAAGAAGGTGTATTCCTTTTTGTTCCTATTCATTTTCCTCCACATATCTATTAAATCTAATTTTTCTAGGACTTCATTCATCTTTCTTACCTCTTTATTATTTATTTTTTGGTTTGATTTATCTAGATCTGAAAGAGGGATATTTAGATCTCCCACTACTATGGTTTTTTTTACTACCTATTTTTTTCTTGAGATTTGCCAGTTTCTCCTTTATGAATCTGGTTGCTATGCCATTTGGTGCATACACATTGAGCAATGTCATTTCCTTATTGTCTATACTGCCTTTAATCAGGATGTAATGTCCTTCCCTATCTTTTTTAATCATATCTATTTTTACATTGGCTTTGTCAGAGATCATAATTGCCTCTCATGCCTTCTTTTTCTCATTTGATGCCCAAAGGATTTTGCTCAAGCCCTTAGCCTTAAACTTGTGTATGTCCCCCTGTCTCATATGTGTTTCTTGTAGACAATATATGGTAGGATTTTAGTTTCTAATCCACTCTGCTATTTGCTTCCTTTCTATGTATGAGTTCATCCCATTCACATTCAGAGTTATAACTTATCAGTTGTGTATTTGCTGATATTTTGGTATCCTCTCCTAGTTTTACCACTTCTTCTTACACTATTTTCTTTTAAACGAGTGCTTTGCTTTATACCATTAACCCTTGTCCCATCCCTTGATTTATTTCCATTTCTACCCCCTCCCTTATTATTCCCCTCTATTTAGTTTTAAGACCAAATGAATTCCTTCCCCTTTCTTCTCCCCTCCCTTTTATGACCTCCCCACTTCTCTGCTCCCCTTGGTTTTTCCCTTCTGACTTTCTCAGTAGGGTTGGATAGAGTTTTATATCCCAATGGATAAAACTACTCTTCCCTCTCAGGGTTAATTACACTGAGAGTAAGGTTTAACTATTACCCCTTAATGCTCTCTACCTCTCCTTCTTATAGTGGTATTCATCCCTTCCCCTTCCCATGCCCTCTTTGTGTGTAATATCCTATTTTTTTTATTCATTCAAGATTTTCTTGGTGTCCCCTACTATTCGCCTCCCTCTTTCCCACCCCCCCCCATATCATCTTAGACCATTTAGTATTCCAACCTCTCCCTTTGAATTTTTCTTCTGATTACTATAATAGTAAATAGAGTTCATTACAGAGAATTATACATAGTATTTCTCCACATAGGAATACAGATATTTAGATCTTATTGCAGCCTTTAAAGAGGCAAATTTAAAAAAAAATATATGCTTTCTTTCTTTCTCCTCTGTTTCTTATTTACCTTTTTATGTTTCTCTTGATTTTTGTGGTTGGATATTCAACTTTCCATCTAGTCCTGTTATATTTGGAAATCTTCTATCTCACTGAATGCCCAAATTTTCTCCTTGAAGTATATAGTTAGTTTGGATGGGTAGGTTATCCGTGGTTGAAGACCCAGTTCTCTTGCCTTTCTGAATATCCTATTCCAAGTCTTGTGGACTTTTAGTGTGGATGCAGCCAGATTCTGTGTGATCCTGATTGTTGCTCCTTCATATTTGAATTGTCATTTTCTGGCTTCTTGTAAGATTTTTCCTTTTACTTTGGAAGCTCTTGAATTTGGCTATTATATTCCTGGGCATTGTCTTTTCAGGTTCTAGTGTAGAGGGTGATCTATGGATCCTTTCAATGTCTATATTGCCCTCTTGTTGTAGAACTTCAGGGAAATTTTGCTGAATAATTTCTTTTAGTATGAAGTCCAAATTTGTATTAATTTCTGCTTTTTCAGGAATATCAATGATTCTCAGATTGTCTCTTCTAGACCTGTTTTCTTGGTCTGTCACTTTCTCATTGAGATATTTCATGTTTCCTTCTATTTTATCAGTCTTTTGACTTTGCTTTATTTGTTCTTGTTGTCTTGAGAGATCATTAGCTTCTAATTGCTCAATTCTAGCGTTTAGGTCATGGTTTTTGGCTATAATCTTTTGGTTTTACTTTTCAATCTGGTCTGTTTGGTTCTTCAAGGCTTCCAGCTGGTCATTTCTAGTGTTCGATTTGCTTATCAGTTCATTTGATTTCTGAGCCTCACTTTCCAATTGAAAGATTCTGCCTTTTAAACTGTTATTTTCTTGCCAGATCTCTTCCATCTTTCTCATCATCTCAGATTTGTACTCTTTAATAGCTTGTGACCAGTTCTTTTTATTTTGGGAAGGTATGGATATGATTACTTTTTTGTTCTCCTCTGCTGTTTGCTCTGTTATCTGGATTTTCTCTGTGTAAAAGTTGTCGTTACAGATTTCTTCTTAATGATCTTTCTCTTCTGGGGTTCCCAATTTTGGCTTGCCATTATTGTTAGCCCTGTGCCTTCTCCGCTTTATCCTCACTCAGGGATTGTCTGGGCTCTCTAGGCTCCTGAGGTCTCAGGTCTTGTTCTCAGGGTAGAGTCTCCTGGTTGTCCCATGTCTGCCCCTCTGCCCGAGGCTTCTTCAACAGTCTCAGGGCGCTGCTTCGACAGCCATGATCCCTTCTGCACAGGGTCCCCACTAGAGTTCCAAGCCTGCACTCAAGATCCTTGTCCATTCCTAAGGCAATGCCTTTACCCCCACCTGGGCTCAAAGTCTGTGTTAAAAGTCCACATGCATTCTTTAGACTCTTGGTGTCCTAAGTCTTGCTGCTCCCAGCAATAGGTCCTGGAGCTGCCAATGACTTAATGCATGCCCCAAACCTGCTTTAACTCTTGTGAGCTGGCCTTGGCACTGTACGTGATGTGGGGGGTGGGTGAGGGGCTTCCTCAGCTCACACTCTAGTGAGAGCTGTTTCACCCCTTTATAGCTTGGAAATGCCCTGATGTACCTTCAATGCTGCACCCTGTTGTGGGGTCCCTTCATTCATCTGGATTTGTTTTTATGTCCCATTGAGTAGTCCTATATGCTTTGGTTAGGAGAGGTTGAGCAGCTGCTTTTTACTCTGCCACCATCTTAACCTGGAACTCCTCTGCCAGTTTTTCCTTTAGAAATTTGGATGCTATACCATTTTGTGCATGTTCAGTATTGATATATCCCATGTCTATACTGCCTTTTACCAGGATATAATTACCTTCCCTATCTCTTTTAATCAAATCTGTTTTTACTTTGATTTTGTCAGATATCATGAAGGTAACTCCTGCTTTCATTTTTTTGCCCATTGTAGAAATTTTTTTTCTTTGGAAAAAATTTCCATGGTTACATGATTCATGTTTTTACTTTCCCCTTCACTCCCTAAAACTGCTCCCCCACCAACACACATTTCCACTGGTTTTAACATGTGTCATCAATCAAGACTAATTTACATATTATTGATAGTTGCATTGGTGTGGTCATTTCTGGTCTACATTCCCAATCAAGTTCTCATCAACCCAAGTGTTTAAGCAGTTGTTTTTCTTCTGTGTTTCCACTCCTTTAGTTCTTCCTCTGAATGTGGGTAGGTGACCCCCTGGGAGTGCCACCGTGATAGATGACTACTCCTAGGAACAAAAGAAATTGGGAAACTTATATACCATTGGGAAGATCCAGGGGCTGGGAAAGATGATTGACATTATCATACTGACAGGATACAATCAAGCCTGGGAAATGAATCATAGCCAGAGGCTAGGGTGTGAGGGAAGGGGCTGCTTACAATGGATATTCAAGGATAGTCCCTGCCCAGTTGTACCTTCCTGGGAAAGAGTCTCTGATACAAGGGGGAAGACTACCTAAGACAAAAGGGTATTTAGCTTTTACCCTGGGGTCCATTATTTAGTCTTCAACTGCTAGTCTGAGATTCCCTTCAGCATGGATTCTCACGGGAACAGGGAAGAGGGAACAAGCACAAGCTTTGGGGGTCTCCAACCTTCTAGCTATTCCTAAAACTTGGGGTTCATCAGATCTCACTAGGCCAAATTTTTGGGTCTCTAGATTCCATGTCAACACTATTTTTCTTATTACTTCTAGTTTCTCTTGGTTCTATTTTCTATTCTCTGTATGGGGTATTGATGATAAGAGTATGTAGATCTAGATGTCCCCTTGTTAGCTTTCAATGGGCCAGATAATCAAATCACTCACCCTGCCCCTCAGGGAAGACCTATGAGGAAATAAACTCAAAAAGATTCCCAACTGGCAAAACTTTAGTGGAGATACTGAATGAAGGTGTTGGGGTTCTGTTGTGACTCTAATGGTGTTAGGGTCCGTATGGGTGGCCACCAGAGGAACACATGAGACAATGCAATCAAAGCAGGAGAAAGCTTTATTGCCAGTGCACTGTGGGGAGGTCTGTAAGAGAATTCCCCAAGTGGTGCGTCTACAGAGGGGAATATATACACATTTCAAGGGCTGGGATATTGGCGCCAGTGTCTTAGGGTCTGATAAAAACTAGACAGTGGGAGTATAGATGTTTCCAGGTGCCATAGGATATAATTCTTAATGTTCAAGGCTGCTCTGTCTAGGGAGGACTGGTGTCCCTGGAACTGTGAGTTCCAGATAACTGTCCTGCTTAGCAGAGCATGATGCTATCAAATTAGTTATGAGTCTCTGCTTTCTGGCTACAACATTCCCCCCTTTTCATTTTCCTCCTGAGGAATCATCCTCAGGTGGTATCAAGGGTGGGAGTTGTCTGGTAATTCTGACGCAGGACAATAAGCTGAATGGTGTTAATTTGTTCCTTTACAAAAGCTGCTAGTTGGTTAAGAATAAGGGGAAGGGTACATAGTGGAAGCAAAGAGATTTCCCTTCCTGTAATTTGCCTGAAAAAACTTTTTCACTTTGGGAGTACAGTGTTCTATGCTGTCTCTGGGGTACAATGTCCCACAAAGTCCCATGCCATCTCCCCTTTCCTCCTCCAAATGTCAAAGGGAAGAGGGCCAATGGTTTCAATCTTCTGTAGCTTCTTCAAGCTGAGAAGGGGCATAGAATCTCTGAGAGGGGGAACTGGTGGTGGAGGAGCTGTGGGCACAGGGTGTTCAGGGGTGTCTCTGCAGTGAATGCCAGGGTCCTAAAGGCTGGGAGACCAGAGACTGTTTCCCCAGACTGACAGACAGGTCGCAAGGTGGAGCATCCATCCCTAAGGAAGAAGGATAGAATCTAGGACTGGGGCAAAAACTAGAACAGCAGATAAAAAGAGAGAAAATTAGCACAATAGAAACTGATATTAAACATTAACATTTGGGTATCTTAGCCAACAGATTTTTATCCCCAGAAATCATCCTCTGACAGGAATTGAACCTTTTAGGAAATTTAATCCCTAAGTTGTTTGCAGAGCTGGCATGTGATGTTTCTGTTAAAAAATCCTTTTGCAAAATCCTCATTAATATGGCATCTATAACTACTTGAATAACAATACTTTACAGATGAATTTCTTTATCCCAGATTCTGGAGGAAATCCAGAAAGCTCTGGGTTATTTCTAAGCTCAAAATCCAAAATTCAGTTGTGGTAAATTAAGGCTGCAAGCTCCAAGTCATTTATCACTAAACTTCACTTACTTCTCAAAGTGTGTTCCCTAACAATTTGATAATTTTCAATTATTAACCTAATAGGTTGTTTGGGGAGATGGAAATATCAATTTACAACTTGCATTAGGTGCCAATTATGGGAACTTGCTCCAGAAAGGGAAGGCAGATAGGAAAAAAACATTTCCTCACATCCCAAGGGACACATAGTGAGGGGCTCCATGTACAGGCCAAAGCTGACACTGACTCATGCCATATGTACAGGCCAAAGCAGTCACTGGCTCATGCCATCCTTGTGTCACTCAAGGATCAGTAGCTTAGATGGTCAGAAGAGGTCCACTCCAGGTTGAGCCCTAGAATTGCTTTTCTAACCATCACAGAACATTCTCTGTCTTTTGTACTATATCATCATTGGATCCCAGAAGCCTTTTCCTTCCTTAAAAGACAAATCTTTCCCATTACAGCTGAGAGAAATTCTGCTAAACAGCAGTCTGAAAACAAATTCCATACCCTCAAACAAGCCTTTCACATCCCCACTAGGCTAATCACTCAGTTATTCTTGCATATTTTGGCAGTAATTAACATATCACACTTTAGTCACAAAACCTGAATTAAGGAAGAAGAGTGCTGGATTGAGTAGCTCCACAGTAAATATAAGTCAGGGCTGTATCATCTCCTGTACTTGGACCATCTGAAAGACTAAGACAAGCCATACAGGAATCTCTTCAGTATAACTTTTAAAAGAATTCCAGAACTCTTTGTGATTTTCCTAACACCATATACACTAATTTTAGAAATTATCCCTAGGTTAAGGATCTAATTATAAGAGTAGAACATCTATCTATTCTCTTTCACCTCCATACCTGTTCTCTTTCCTCTCTCCTTCTCCCTCTTTCTTTTTCCCTCAAAACCTCTGCTTAAAAAGCAGAACACAACTTTCATTTACCCATCATGAATCTGCATACTCAAGACATTCAAGTCTCTCTTCTGTATTCAAACACAACATATCTCTTCACTTTCTCTGACTCTCCGTTACCATCACAAAAATAAACATACCATTTGGTATCCCTTCAAATCATGAATAACTCTCAAGAATTGAGGCACTATGTCTTTAGCATAGTGCTCATTATAAGATTCAGTTCATAGTACAAATTGGTAACCTGAGGTAACCACTGAGTACTGAACAAAATCCATGGTACAGTCAGTTTTACAATGAGCTTTTGCTTACATTCAAATGATACTTAAAGCACAAGTTTTAGCAACAATTTACATAAAAATCATACTTAAAGAAATATCATAAAGCATGTAGTATTACAGGGTCTATTTCCAATTATAAGATTTGAAACCTTTTAAGCACTATAAACCTTAAAGCAAGCCTTTTGACAAGTACGCTGCTTATCTATTTTCAAGACCAGGAAGTCAAACGTGACAATAAAGTTAGCCAATTTCAATACACCGAGATGAAAAACCATTCATAATGATTAAAAAAACATTTTTGATCAATTTAAACACTTAAACCTATTATATTTTTTAAAACCTCTTTTGATGGAAAGATAAATAAGGAGGAAAACAGTCTTGTGCAGAGATGGCAGGGATCCTGTACCCCTTAACTCAGGCAGGCTGTGAACAGGGAAACTCCCTTCTGCCTTCCTGCCCCTGTAACAAAATAGATAAACCTCTGGCCACACCTTGATAAGCTAAGCTTATCAAGAGGATCTTAGATAGACCCACCACTTACTAAATGCCTGAGTGCAAGGAGTCATGTCCACACTCTTTGAAAAAGATACTTCTAAGCTAAGCTTTGAGTCCTCTTATCCCTGAGAAGGGCGCCTTTCACCAACCTAGGAGTTCACCATTTGCACCCATATAACAACTGTACTGCTAAAAAAAAGAACCTGTTTTACAATATATCCATGACTTTTCTATCAATTTTTACTTGTTTGAACATCTCCTTAAAACCTCTGAAGTATGCAATTAAAATATACTCATCTTTAAATTCTTTAAGATCTTACTTATGTACTGTGTTGCTATTTCAGTTCCTAAGTATCAAAGAGAAACAATTAAAAGTATTTCTCTCTTTCTCCTTCCTTTTTGCAAGGAAGAGTTTATGAACAATTTACCCTAAGGCTGCTGGCTTGATTTAGGTTTTTATGACTTAACAACCTTGTCTCTTATCTCTCTTTACCAAGTGAGATCACCTACAATTTAAAATTTAGTATGTACCAAAATCTTCATAATAAATTATTTTCAACAAACTTCAGTTTGAAGTCCACAACTTCCAAACAACTTTAAGCCCTTTAGTAACGTTTCAGTATGTAAACAACTGAATTTCAAAGCCATTTACTCTCATTCCTATCAGACCTCTGTTAAAAACAGAATAGAACCTCCAGTTTAGCTTACTTTACCTCAAAGCATTGCTTATATAACTGATTAAATTCCATCAGTATTTCCATCTGGTTTACCATTTGTTCTAGAATTCACACCTATTATTTCTCTATCCATTACTCTTACTTCCTCTGGCTTCTCCTCCTTTACCATTATTGCAAAAGAGGAAAGGCACTATATTTAATTGCATGTAACCCTATTAGCTTCCTGGGCTGGTCAAATTTTCTCCTGTTAACTTCATACAGTTTCCACATCATACAACCTTAATCTGTTCGGGTAGAAAAACTTAATTCTCTTTATAGTCCAAATGCATACATATTTTGTATTCATTCATCATTACTTTCTAGCAATTTGAGTCTAAATACATGTTAATCTCTAGGTCACAAATTCTTTCTTATACATTGTACACATTTTTAAAAACAGTTCATATAACCCTAGTCAAATATAATACTGTTTAGAAATTCCACCTTTTCCAAATTTTAGTACATGTATTATTAAATCCCATGCACAGGTTAACCACTTTAAAAACCACATGCCATCCACTTAGCTGTATACCCATCAAGAGTCCTCAGTTTCCCCATCAAGTATACACATCACACACCATTCACACACCATTCACACAACCATTCATCACTCACCTCTGGAAGTCACCACGAAACCTAGGAGAGAGCTTTCTCTGTCTTGGTGGTCCCCAGGAGGTCCACACACCATCCTGGGTTGAGCCCCCATATGTTAGGGTCCATATGGGTGGCCACCAGAGGAACACACGAGACAATGCAATCAAAGCAGGAGAAAGCTTTATTGCCAGTGCACTGGGGGGAGTTCTGTAAGAGAATTCCCCAAGTGGTATGTCTACAGAGGGGCATATATACGTTACAAGGGCTAGGATATCGGCGCTGGTGTCTTAGCATCTGATAATAGCTACACAGTGGGAGTATAGATGTTTCCAGGTGCCATAGGATATAATTCTTAATTTTCAAGACTGCTTTGTCTAGGGAGGAGTGGTGTCCCTGGAACTATGAGTTCCAGATAACTGTCCTGCTTAGCAGAGCTTGATGCTATCCAGCTGTTAGATATGAGTCTCTGCTTTCTGGCTATAACAATGGGTAGGATCCCACTCTCAGAGGCAGCCATGTTGAGAGAATCCTCCTTGCCACTCCTAAGTTCAAGATAGATTTTACTCATCAAGATGGAGTCTGGTAACAGACTTTTCCTCAGCCACAAGATCAGTCATCTCCCACCTCAATGCAACTGTTCCAAACTCTAAGAATTAAACTATCAAGGATTTATTAAAGGATAAATTAAATTCAGGGTACAGGGGGAAAAGGTATAATGCAGTGATGGGCAAACTTTTTAAAGAGGGGGCCAAAGGAAAGGAAATGCTCATCTGTCAGTCTGTTTCTAAGGCAAATCTTTTGAAGTTTCATTTTATTGTATCCTACTCATTGTATTTGTCAGATTAGGAATAATGTCCCACCACATAGAACATTTCAGAGGGTTAAATCTGGCATGCAGGCTGTAGTTTGCTCATCACTGGTATAGGGGAATTAAGGAAGGAGGGAAAGGATGAAATTCACTATCAGTTGTCTTCTCCCCAAGAGAGTAGCTCTTGATTTCTTCTGCGGTTTTGTCACAGTAGCTAACTCTCTCTTTCCCCTATAGTCTCCTATCAAATATTTCTAAACTAATATAAAAGGGAAGTAACAGGATGGATGGATTAAGGCAGGATCAGGGTAGGGACTTCCCCTCATTCAAGGCTGCTCCACCAGGAGTTCAGAATCTCTAGTCAAATTAAAGAATTGCTGTTCAATGTCTTCTTTGTTGGTATTTGTGATATCCCAATAGTCACTCATAAAAGTACAGAGGAACACAATTCACTCAGGATCCACTCCAAAATCCAAACCTCCCAAACAAATAACCAACCCTCCAGGGTCCCAGTCTAGTCAGGAGTAAAGTGATAATTGAGAAGCCTCTTCCAAACTCCTCTTGCTTTTGGCCCCTCTCAAACAGAATTCTGAATGTATAACATTATGCTGGGCTGTTTCACAGTCCCAACTCCAATTGCCTGCTCCCCTTTGCAAATTCAGTTCACACTGTTACATTCCCCACCCCCTTTCTTTTTTATTTCCTATCGTTTTAGACCACTTACTACCCCAACCTCTCTCTAGAAATAATTATTCTAATTACTATAATTGTGAATACAATTTTTGAGATTTACAACTAACAATTTTCCTTATAGGAATATAAATAATTTGATATTATTGAAGCATTTGAAGAAAATTTAATTCTTTTTCTTTCCCCTCTCTTATTTACCTGTTCATATTTCTCTTGATTTTTGTATTTGAATATCAAACTTTCCACTTAGTTCTGGCCTTTTCTTTGCAAATACTTGGAAATCTATTTTGTTGAATGCCCATGCTTTCCTCTGGAAGTATAAAGACAGTTTTTATGGGTAGGTGATCTTTAGTTGCAGACTCAATTCTCTTACCTTTCTGAATATCATATTCCAAGTCTTTTATTATGAAGGCTGCCAGATCCTGTCTAATCCTGATTGGTGCACCTTGACATCTGGATTGTCTCTTTCTGGATCCTCGTAATATTTTCTCCTTAACTTGGAAACTCTTGAATTTAGTAATTACATTCTTGGGGGTTTTCTTTTGAGGATTTAGTGTAGAGGATGATCTGTGGACTCTTTCAATGTCTATTTTGCCCTCTTGTTCAAAAACATCAGGACAGTTTTCTTGAATAATTTCTTGTAGTATAAAGTCAAGTTTTCTGTTCATTTCTGATTTTTCAAGATCAATGACTCTCAAATTGTCTCTTCTAGAACTGTTTTCTTGTTCAGACATTTTCTCAGTGAGATATTTCATGTATCCTTATACTTCATTTTGACTTTGCTTTATTAATTCTTGCTGTCTTGTGTGATCATTAACTTCTACTTGCCCAATTCTAGTCTTTCAAGTATATTTTTTTTGACTATGATATTTTGATTTCCCTTTTTGGTCTGCTCTATCCTGCTTTTCATAGCTTCCAGCAGGTCATTTCTGGTCTTCAATTTGCTCATCATTTCATTTGATTTCTGAACCTCTATTCTATTCTATTAAGACTATTCAATACATAAGACACTAAATAATATTTCAGCAATACAATCACAAAGATAAAATATTTCTCAACGTGGAAGTGTTTACACCCTATTTTTGTCCCTAATTCTGTACACATTAATTGAGACTGAAGAAAAAATCCAGGGGTTCCAAGATTGATTGATTTATTGATTTGATTTTAAATATTTTCCCCTAGTTACATATTTCACATTCTTTCCCTCTCCCCAAACTCCCTTACACTCCTTAGCAAATGCACAATTCCACTGGGTTTTACATGGATCATTGATAAAGACCTAATTCAATATTATTGATAGTTGGTCTAGAGTTACCGTTTAATGTCTATATCCCCAATAATATCCCCATCAGCTCAGTGTTCAAGCAATTTATTCTTCTGTGTTTCTCCTCCCACAGTTCTTCCTCTGAATGTGGCTAGTTTTATTTCTCATAAGTCACTCAGCCTTGCCCTGGATCGTTACATTACTGCTAGTAGAGAAGTCTGTTATGTTTGATTGTACCTCAGTATATCAGTCTCTTTACACAATGTTCTCCTGGATCTGCTCCTTTCCCTCTGCATCAATTCCTGGACATCATTCCAGTTCACATGGAATTCTTCCAGTTCTGTATTCCTTTGAGCATAATAGTATTCTATCACCAAGGGATGTCACAATTTCTTCAGCCGTTCCCCAATTGAAGGACATTCTCTTTTTTCCAGTTTTTGCCACCACAAAGAGCATGGCTTAAATATTTTTGTACAAGTCTTTTTTCTTATTATCTCTTTGGAGTATAATCCAGGCAGTGGTATGGCTGGATCAAAAGGTAGATAGCCTTTTAAAGCCCTTTGGGCATAGTTCCATATTGCCATGCAGAATGGTTGGATCAATTCATTATTCCACCCCCAATGCATTAATGTTCCAATTTTGCCACATCCCATCCAATATTCATTACTCTCCCCTGCTGTCATTTTAGCCAATCTGCTAAATTTGTGGTAAAACCTCAGAGTTGTTTTGATTTACATTTCTCTAATTATTGGAGATTTAGAACACTTTCTCATGTGCTTATTGATAGATTCGATTTCTTTATCTGAAATTTACATATTCATGTCCCTTGCCCATTTATTGATTGTGAATGGCTTGATTTTTTGTACAATTGATTTAGCTCTCTATATGTTTGAGTAATTAGACCTTTTCCTGAGTTTTTTGTTATAAAGATTTGTTCCCAATTTGTAGCTTCTTTTCCAATTTTGGTAGCATTGGTTGTGTCTGTACAAAACCTTTCTTAGTTTAATATAGTCAAACATATTTATTTTACATTTTGTAATTTTTTCTAACTCTTATTTGGTTTTAAAATTTATAGTTTCATTCTTTACATGCAGGTCATTCACCTATTCTGAGTTTAATTTGGTATAGGGTGGAGATGTTGATCTAGATCCAATCTCTACCATATTGTTTTCCAATTTTAATGACAGTTTTTGTCCAATAGTGGTTTTTTGTTCCCAGAGCAGGGTTCTTTGGATTTATCATAGAGTGTCTTGCTGAGGTCCTTTACCTCCAGTCTATTCCACTGATCCTCACTTCTCTCTCTTTGCCATTCCACATGGTTTTGATGATTACTGCTTTATATTACACTTTAAGGTCTGGTACTACTAGGCCACCTTCCTACATATTTTTTTCATTATTTCCCTCAATATTCTTAGACTTTTGTTCTTCCAAATTAACTTTGTAATAGTTTTTTTCTGGTACAGTAAAAAAAGGTTTTTAGTAGTTTGATAGTTATAGCATAAATCAATTAATTTGGGTAGGATAGTCATTTTTATTATATTAGCTCATCCTACCCATGAACAATCAATGTTTTTCCAATTGTTGAGATCTAGTTTTAATTGTGTAGAAAGGGTTTTGTTGTTGTTTTCTTATAATTCCTGTCTTTGCTTTGGCAGATAGATTCCTAAGTATTTTATATTGTCTAGGTTGATTTAAAATGGAATTTCTCTCTAACTCTTGCTGCTGCTCTGTGTTGGAAATATATAGAAATGCTGATGATTTATAAGCTTTTATTTTGTATCCTGCAACTTTGCTAAAGTTGTTTATTGCCAATAACATTTTAGTTGATTCTCTAGGATTTTTTAAGTAGACCGTCATATCATCTGCAAAGAATGATCGCTTCATCTCCTCATTGCCTATTTTAATACCTTCAATTTCTTTTTCTTCTCTAATTGCTTCTGCTTGTGTTTCCAGTACTATGTTAAATAATAGAGGTGACAATGGCCAACCTTGTTTCACTCCTCATCTTATTGGGAATGCTCCTAATTTACACCCATTGCAGATGATGTTTATTTATGGTTTTAGATATATAACATTTATTATTTTTAGGAAAGGCCCTTCTATTCCTATTCTTTCTAGTGTGTTCAGTAGAAATATATGTTGTACATTGTCAATGGCTTTTTCAGCATATACTGACATAATTATGTGATTTTTGTTGCTTTTCTTGTTGATATGGTCAATTATGTAAATGGTTTTCTAAGTATTGAACCATCCTTCAATTCCTGTTATAAATCCCACCTGATCATAATGAATAACCCTTGTGATCACTTCCTGAAGACTTTTTGCTAGTATTCTGTTTAAGATTTTGCATCTATGTTCATTAGGGAGATTGGTCTGTAGTTTCCTTTCTCTGTTTTTGATCTACCTGGCTTTGGAATCAATACCATATTTGTATCATAAAAGGAGTTAGGTAGAACTCCTTCTTTTCTTATTATGTCAAATAGTGTGGATAGTATTGGAATTAGTTGTTCTTTGAATGTTTGATAGAATTCATTTGTGAATCCATCTGGTCCTGGGGACATTTTTAGGGAGTTCTTTGATGGCTTGTTCAATTTCTTTTTCTGATATGAGATTGTTTAAATATTTTATTTCTTCTGCTATTAATCCAGGCAATTTATATTTTTATAAATATTCATCCATATCACCTAGATTGTTGTATTGATTGCCATATAATTGGGCAAAAAATTTTTAAGGATTGGCTTGATTTCCTCATTAGAGGTGAGGTCTCCCTTTTCATCTTTGATACTGATAATTTGGTTTCTTCTTTCCTTTTTTAAATTTGATTGACCAGTACTATGTCAATTTTATTTATTTTTTCAAAGTGCCAGCTTCTAGACTCATTTATTAATTAATTTTTTCACTTTTACTTTATTGATTTCTCCTTTGATTTTTGTAATTTCTAATTAGTTTTTTCTGCAGATTTTTAATTTGTTCCCCTTCTAGTTTTTTTTTAATTTGCATGCCTAGTTCATTGATCTTTGCCCTCTCTAATTTGTTAATATATGCAACCAAGGATATACATTTCCCCCTGAATATTGCTTTAGCTGCATCCTACATATTTTGGTAGGTTGTGAAATCATTGTCAGATGCTTCAATTAAATTATTAATTTTTTCTATGATTTGTTCTTTAATTAACTGATTTTGGAGAACCATATTAGTTAATTTCCAATTAGTTTTTGATTTGACTATACATGTGCCCTTACTGATTATTATTTTTATTGCATTGTGAACTGAGAAGTTTATATTTATTATTTCTGCTCTTTTGTATTTTTTTTTGCCCACTTTCTACTCACTAGTACATGGTCAATCTTTGTGAATGTACCATGTGCAGCTGAAAAGAAGATGTATTCTTTTTTGTCCCTATTTATTTTTCTCTACATATCTATTAAATCTATTTTTCTAGGATTTCATTCACCTCTCTTATCTCTTTATTGTTTATTTTTTTATTTGATTTATTTAGATCCGATAGGGGATTGTTAAGGTCACACTAGGATTGTTTTACTACCTATTTCCTCCTTGAGCTCTGCCAGATTCTCTTTTAGAAATTTAGATGCTTTACCATTTGGTGTATACATGTTGAATACTATTATTTCCTCATTGTCTATGCTGCCTTTTATCAGTATGTAATTACCTTCCCTATCTCTTTTAATAGATCTATTTTTACTTTGGCTTTGTCAGAAATCATGATTGTCACTCCTGCCTCCTTTTTCTCAATTGAAGCCAAATAGATTTTGCTCCATCAATTGACCTTAACCCTGTGTATGTCTACCTGCCTCATGTGTGCTTCTTGTAGACCCCATATGGTAGGATTTTGTTTTCTAATCTGCTCTGCTATTTGCTTCTGTTTTATGGGCAAGTTCATCCCATTCACATTCAGACTTATAAAGATCAACTCTGTATTCCCCATCATTTTTGTATTCTCTCTTAGTTCTGCTCCTCCTTCTTATGTTATTTCCTTTTAAACCAGTGGTTTGTCTTAAATCAGTCCCCTTTTGACACACAAATTGCACCAATGTAAAGAAGACAAAAATGCAACTTACTAAATGGGCTACTGGAAAAGGAAAATCTATATCTTCAAGTATTCAAACATACAAACCTCCAGAAGAATTGGTATATGGGGAAGTCAAAATAAAAGGTGGACTTACAAGTTAAGATGGCTGCAGAGAAAAAGAAGCAGGGTGTGTGCCTCTTCTAACTGACTCATACATGATACCTCAAAAGTACACAAAAAACAAATCCAGGTGGATGATGGGACCCCACAATAGGATGTAGCATTGAAGATACATGGGATTTTGCCATTTCCACACTATTGGTGGGTCAAATACCTCCCAGTAAAATGAGAGCTAAACCACCCTTCCCAACTCTACCTACAGTGCCAGTGCCAGAACACAAGAGTTAGATCAAGCAGGGGGCATTCTTACATAACACAAGTTATTTGCAGATAACTGGGACCATCAAGGGTCTGCTCCTGAGAGCAGTAAGACTTAAGACCCAAAGAAGCTAAAGAACATGGACTTTGAGCTCAGAACTTGAGACAATCAAGAACTGAAAAAGCAAAGTCAAAAGACTGAAAAAATAGACTGAAACATGAAATATTTCACTGAGAGAATTACAGATCAAGAAAACAATTATAGAAGAGACAATTTGTGAATCATTGGACTTTCTGAAAAATTAGAAATTAATAGAAATTTAGACACCATAATACAAGAAATTATCCAAAAAACCTGCCCTGATGTTGTTCAACAAGAGGGCAAAATAGATATTGAAAGTCTCCATCTACACTAAACCTTCAAAAATCAACCCCAGGAATATAATTGCCAAATTTAACAGTTTCCAAGTTAAGGAAAACATATTACAAGAAGCCAGAAGGAGACAATTCAGATATCAAGGAACACCAATCAGGATTATACAGGATCTGGCAGCCTTCACACTACAACAACTCAAGGCTTGGAATATGATATTGAGAAAGGCAAGAGAATAAGGTCTATAACCAAGGATCACCTACCCATCAAAACTGACTATATATATATATATATACACTTTTAGGGGAAACTACAGGCATTCAACAAAATAGAAGAACTCCAAGTATTTGTAGAGAAAAGACCAGAACTAAGCAGAAAGTTTTCAAGAGCTGGGAAGGATTCATTTCAAAATGTCTATTTATATTCCACATTCTGCTTACTACCATTTCAGAACACAGAACACAAAATGATCTGCCGTTTTTTTCTATGTCATATATCTCAGTCCATGTCTCTTGAAAGGGTCAGCTACTACTACTACCACTTCCTTTTAATTTTTTAATTTTTTATTTTTTGGGTTCTCCATCAGAGAGACAGTGACAGAAGATAGAATTATAGATAGACTGTTAGCCCTGCAGGCAATTAGGGGTTAACTAGCCTAACTGACCACAAGATGGCACATGTAACTGTCTTTTAGGAAAGGGCAGGGTTAATAAGCAGAAATAGGGGTTAAAAAGGATGCACNTATATATATATATATCCAGGGGGGAAGTATGGGCATTCAATAAGATAGAAGATTTCCTAGTATTTGTAAAGAAGACACCAGAACTAAATGGAAAGTTAGATATCGAACCACAAAAATCAAGAGAAACAAGAAAAGGTAAATAAGAAAGAAAGGGGAAAGAAAGAAAATACTTATTTTTATACGTGCATCTTTAAGGGCTTCAATAAGATAAAACTATTTGTACTCCTATAGGGAGAAATGTTATGTGTAATTTTCAAACATTGTACTCACTATTATTTAATAATTAAAAGAATTATTCATGTGGAGAGAGTGGAGTACGAATAGGTCTATGGGGGGAAAGGGGAAATAGAAGATGATATATCCACTAGATCTACTTCCACACACTCCACAGATCTCGAAAAGACAACTTAAGGATTATTGGTCCAGAACATCACAACAAAAGGAAAAGTTTGGGCATTGTCCTATAGGAAATTATACAAGAGAACTGTCCTGATATTCTTGAACAAGTGGGAAAAGTGGAAATAGAAAGAATCCACATATCACCTCCTACATTTAATCCACAGCTAAGAACTTCCAGAAATATTATAGCCAAATTCAAACTACCAGACCAAGGGAAAAATAATACAAGAAGCTAAGAAGAAATCATTCATATACCAGGGAACCACAGTTACGATAACAAAGGATCTGGCTGCATCTACATTGAAGGACAGGAAAGCATAGAATACAATATTCTGAAAAGAAAGCAAGAGAGCTAGGTATACAACCAAGAATTAACTATCCATCAAAATTGACTATATTCTTGATGGGGAAAGTATGGTCATTCAACAAAATCGAAGACTTCCAAGCATTCATAAAGGAAAAAGGGGACTTAAGCAGAGAGTTTGCTGCTCAAACACAGAACACAAGAGAATCACCATAAGGTAATTGAGAGAGTGGCGGGGGAGGGAGTACAAAACAAAACAAAAACCATTTCTTTAAGGGACCCAATAAGCTCAATTGACTGATATCCCTATAAGAAAAGAAGATATTGGTAACTCTTACAAATGTTTATTACCAACAGAGTAGATATAAGAAGTATAATTCGAGGGAACAGGACAAATTGTATAAGATGAAATGTCAAGATATATGTATGTATGTATATATTGTGTCATTTGAAATTATTGTAAGCCCTGGAATTCTACACCTCCCAGGACTCTCTCGGCTACAACTTCCCCTGACACCTGGCACTTTCTTTGGGGGAGGTGTTAGGGAAAGTATAAAAGGGAAAGTTTGGTGCCTTTTCTCGCTCTCGACCTTGGAGACTGGCTGGGCTCTCTCTACCCTGAGACTCTGATCTCTCTTGGCGCGTTTTTCCCTTTCTTCCTACCTCCTAGATTTCCCTAGACTTTTCCCTTTCTAATTAAAATAAAACCTAGCTATTCAAACCCTAAAGTTACTCTGATCATTCATTTGAGGGCTCTGGCCAATTTCTCCCTGCTGGGGCTGGGACCGCTACCTTCCTTTCTCCCATCCATCCTATCCTCCTACCTTCCTTCCATCCCTTTCACTGCAATACACACACACACACACACACACATATACATATATGTTCATATATATATGTTCATATATATGTTCATATATATGTTCATATATGTTCACATATATGTTCATATATATGTACAAAACTAGAGGTAAAAAATAAGAAATAATATTAAGAGAAAGGGGGAAAAAGACAAAATGGAGTAAATTTATATTTAATAAAGAAGTACATGGGGAGAACAGGGGAGAAGACCAATACAGTGGAAGGGTAAAGAGGTTGGAGAAAGGAAATACTTTTTAATTTGTAAGTGCATTGAAATTAACTTAAAAAGGGAAGAACAATCATATCCATTGGGGGCAGAGAATTGATTTGTACCCTATAGAAAAGTGGAAGGGTAAAAACAGACTGGTGGGGAGGGAAAGGCCTTGCGGGGGAGCTAGGTGTAGCTTTAAAGAACAATAAGAGGGGAAAATGGAGGGGGGAGAAAGGGAAGTACAACAAGGAAGGTCACTATGGGAAATGATTAGAAACAAACACTGGTATACAAGGAAACAGTGAAAGAAGAAAGGCCAGGACAAGGAGAGAAAATCAAAATGGCTGGGAATACACTGCTGACAATTATAACTCTGAATGTGAATGGGATGAACTCATCCATACAACGGAAGCTAATAAGAGAGTGGATTAGAAACCAAAATCCTGCCATATGTTGTTTACAAGAAACACACATGAGACAGGTAGACATACATAAAGTAAAAATGAAAGGATGGAGAAAAATCTATTGGGATTAAATGAGAAAAAAAGGCAGGTGTTGCCATCATGATCTCTTACAGAGCCAAAGTAAAAATAGACCCGGTTAAAAGAGATAGGGAAGGTAATTACATCCTAACAAAAGGTAATATAAACAATGAAGAAATATCAGTGCTCAAGATGCATGCATCAAACAGTATAACATCCAAATTTCTAAAGGAGAAGCTAGTGGAATTCAAGGATGAAATAGATAGCAAAACTATACTAGAGGGTGACTTCAACTTTCCCTGTCAGACCTAGATAAATCAAACCAAAAAATAAATGAGAAAAAGATAAAAGAGGTGAATGAAATCCTAGAAAATTAGAGTTAATAGATATATGGAGAAAAAGAAATAGGGACAAAAAGAAATACACCTTCTTTTCAGCTGCACATGGAACATTCACAAAGATAGACCATGTTCTAGGGCATAGAAACACGGCAAACAAATGCAAAAAGCAGTAAGAATAAATGCAACCTTATCAGATTACAATGCAACAAAAATAGTTATTAATGAAGATACATGGAGAGGCAAACCAAAAACTAATTGGAAATTACATAATATGATTGTCCAAAGCCAATTAGTCAAAGAAGAAATCATAGAAACAATCAATAATTTCATTAAAAAGAATGACAATGATGGGACATCCTACCAAATTCTGTGGTATGTAACTAAGGCAGTACTCAGGAGGAAATTTTTACCCTTGAGGGCATATATTAACAAATTAAGAAGGGCAGAGGTTAATGAATTGGGCATGGAACTTAAAAAACTAGAAAGTGAACAAATTAAAAATCTCCAGATGAAAACTAAATTAGAAATACTAAAATCAAGGGAGAAATTAAGAAAATCAAAAGTAAAAGAATTATTGAATTAATAAATAAGACTAGAAGCTGGTATTTTGAAAAAACAGATAAAATAGACAAAGTACTGGTCAATCTAATAAAAATAAGGAAAGCAGAAAACCAAATTAACAGTATCAACAATGAAAAGGGAAACCTCACCTCTACTGAAGAGGAAATAAAGGCAATCATTAAAAATTATTTTGCCCAATTATATGGCAATAAATACAGCAATCTAGGTGATACGGATGAATATTTACAAAAATATAAATTGCTTAGATTAACAGCAGAATAAATAGAATACACAAATAATCCAATATAAGAAAAAGAAATTGAAAAAGCCAACAAACATCTCCGAAAGAAAAAATCGCCAGGGACTGATGGATTCACAAGTGAATTGTATCAAACATTCAAAGAATGTTTGATACTAAACAAATTATTTCATATAATAAGGAAAGGAGTCCTACCAAATTCCTTTTATGACACAAATATGGTAATGATTCTGAAGCCAGGTAGATCAAAAACAGAGAAAGAAAAGAGCAGACCAATTTCCCTAATGACCATAGATGTAAAAATCTTAAATAGAATACTAGCAAAAGACTCCAACCAAGTGATCAAGAGGATTAGCCACCATGATCAGGTGGTATTTATACCAGGAATGCAAGGATGGTTCAACATTAGGAAAACCATCCACATAATTGACCATATCAATGAGCAAAACCAACAAAAACCACATGATTATCTCAATAGATGCTGAAAAAGCCTTTGACAAAATACAGCACCATTCCTATTGAAAACGCTAGGGAGTATAGTAATAGAAGGACCTTTCTGAAAAATAATAAACAGTATATACCTAAAACCATCAACAAGCATCATATGCAATGGGGATAAATTAGAAGCCTTCCCAATAAAATCAGGCATGAAACAAGGATGCTTATTATCACCTCTATTATTTAACATTGTACTAGAAACACTAGCAGTAGCAAGAGAAGAAAAAGAAATTGAAGGTATTAAAATAGGCAATGAGGAGACCAACCTATCACTCTTTGTAGATGATATGATGGTCTACTTAAAAAAATCCTAGAGAATCAACTAAAAAGCTAGGAGAAATAATAAAAAATTTAGCAAAGTTGCAGGATACAAAATAAATGCACATAAGTCATAAGCACTTCTATATATATCCAACACATCACAGCAGCAAGAGGTAGAAAGACAAACACCATTTAAAATCATCCAAGACAATATAAAATACTTAGGAATCTATATGCTAGGACAAACACAGGAATTTTAAAAACACAACTACAAAACACTTTCCACACAATTAAAACTAAATCTAAACAATTGGAAAAACATTGGTTGCTCATGAGTAGGATGAGCTAAAATAATAAAAATGACGATTTTACCCAAATTAATTTATTTATTTAGTGCCATACCTACCAAACTACCAAAAAACTTCTTTACTGAATTAGAAAAAACTATAACAAAGTTCATTTGGACGAACAAAAGATCAAGAATATCAAGGGAAATAATGGAAAAAATGTGAAGGAAGGTGGACTAGCAGTACCAGATATTAATCTATACTATAAAGCAACAGTCATCAAAAAATATGTTACTGGCTAAGATATAGAAGGAAGGATCAGTGGAATAGACTTGAGGTAACTGACCTCAGCAAGACAGTATATGATAAACCCAAAGAGCCCAACTTTGGGGACAAAAATCCACTATTTGACAAAAACTGCTGGGAAAATTGGAAAACAATAAGTGGTATATTAGGTTTAGATCATCATCTCATATCCTACACCAAGATAAATTCAGAATGAGTGAATGACTTGAATATAAAGAGGGAAACTATAAATAAGTTAAGTGAACACAGAATCGTATATTTGTCATATCTCTGGGAAAGGAAAGATTTTAAAACCAAGCAAGTGTTAGAGAAAATTACAAAATGTAATATAAATGATTAAATTAAAAAGGTTTGTACAAATGAAAACAATGCAACCAAAATCAGAAGGGAAACAACAAATTGGGAAGAAATCTTTATAACAAAAAATCCTGAAAGGAATCTTATTACTCAAATATACGATGAGTTAAATCAATTGTATAAAAAATTAAGCCACTTCTGAATTGATAAATGGGCAAGGGTCACGAATAGGCAATTTTCAGATGAAGAATTCAAAAGTATCAATAAGCACATGAGAAAGAGTTCTAAATCTCTAATAATTAGAGAAATGCAAATCAAAACAACTCTGAGGTATTACCTCACACCTAGCAGATTGGACAAAATGAAAGAAGGGGAGAGTAATGAATGCTGGATGGGATGTGACAAAACTGGGACATTAATGCATTGCTAGTGGAGTTTTGAACTGATCCAACCATTGTGGATGGAAATTTGGAACTGTACCCAAAGAACTCTCAGAGTCTGCCTGCCCTTTGATCCAGCCATGCCATTTTTGGGTTTGTACCCCAAAGAGATCATAGATAAACAGACTTGTACAAATATATTCATAGCCACACTTTTTGTTGTGGCAAAAAACTGGAAAACACAGTTATGCCCTTCACTTGGGGAATGGCTGAACAAATTGTTGTATATGCTGGTGATGGAATACTATTATGCTCAAAGGAATAATAAACTGGAGGAATTTCACGTGAACTGGAATGACCTCCAGGAATTAATGCAGAGTGAAAGGAGCAGAGCCAGAAGAACATTGTACACAGAGACCAATACACTATGGTAAAATAGAATGTAATGGACTTCTGTACTAGTAGCAATGGAATAACCGAGGACAATTCTGAGGGATTAATGGAAAAGAATGCTGTCCACATTCAAAGGAAAAACTACAGAAGTGGAAACACAGAAGAAAAACAAATGCTTGAACTCATGATTTGAGGTGGACACAATTGGGATTTATAGACTTGAAACAACCACACCAATGCAACTATCAACAATTTGGAAATAGATCTTGATCAATGACACCTGTTAAAACCAGTGGAAATGCGCATCAGCTATGGTGGGGAGTTCAGGTGGTGAAGGGGAAAGTAAGAACATGAATCATGTAACCATGCATTACTTTTCTAAAAAATAAAATCTATTTTAAAATATAATAATTTGATTGGTGTTAATAATAACCTAATTGATAATGGTGATAACTTAATTTCTCTTGATAGTAAGTTGATTGGAATCAATGATAATTTAAGTACTGTTACTAATCATTTACTTAGCGTTGATAATAACTCTATTAGTATTTTTAATACCTATGAGAAAAAAGAAAATAGTGTTGTAAATATTGTTAAAAATTCTAATGATTGTGTAATTCATGAGAATAATAGAAATTATTATTTGAATAAGAGTATTTTCATTGTAAATGAGGAATATGTTACTAAACTAGAGGTGAAAAGGACTACTGAGAGAAGATTAAAATCAGAAAGAGGTATTAAAGATGCAAACACCTGGTTAAATTATGTAATTCAAGATGTTAACTTGGATAGACAGGAAATTGCTGAGCTTTGTTCTGATGTTACTGTTTCATCTCTGGTGTTGGAAACATCCCACCTGCCCAACAGCCCAGAAACACATATGTTGTTAATTATTGGTGACCATATCTATGACCTTCTGATTGACACTGAGCTGGTAAATCAGTTTTGCAAAGTTTTCCTGAGAATTGTAGAGCTGTTGCTACAATAGAAGTTGTGGATTCAACAAGCAAATCTCAGAGAGTAGCAAAATTCCAACCAAAAATTATTTCTTTAGGTCCTCTATCTGGTGAGTATGTTTTTTTTTCTGTATGCCTGAATGTCTCATGAACCTCTTTGGCTGAGATTTCTGTGTAAATTGCAAGCAACAATCCTATACACTGAAATTGGTGACATACCTTTACACCTCCCAGAGGAATCTTTAAAGACATTTCCATTTCTGTTCTTAGATTCTGTCACTACAGAGGGTGGCTTAGGTACTATCTATCCAATACAAAAAGATATACCTAAGGATTTGTGGTCAAGATCATCCAGAGCTGTAGGTTTATTGAAATCAGCTGATCCAATCACGGTGAGGACTAAGGAAGAACCAGTTCCGTGTGTATCTCAATATCCCTTGACTAAGGAAGCAATAGAATGCATAACACCAATCATTGAATCCCTAATCCAACTAGGGATAATTATATTTTGTTTTTCTGAGTTCAATACACCAATTTTTCCAATCAAAAAGCCAAAATTAGATGAAAATGACAAACCGGTGTATTGATTTATCCAAGTTTTGAAAGTAGTGAATGATTATGTTATCAAGACACATCCAGATGTACAAATTCCTGCTACTATAAATTCTTCCATTCCTGATTTATCGAAAAAATGGTGAAGCATTATATGAGTGTGTGAAAGTAGAAGTTCTAGTGGATATGTTTAGGATGGATTTAAAAGACAGTCCTATAAAAAATCCAGACTTTGTATTATTCACTGATGGTTCTTAATATTTGCGTAATGGAATAAGATGTACTGGTGCTGCAGTAGTCACAGAATTTGAGACACTGTGGTATGGCAGATTACCAAGTAATCTTAGTGCATGAGGTGCAGAATTAGTAGCATTGAAGCAAGCCTGTCTTCAGCTGAGGGTAAAAGTGCTAATATATCTACAGCCTCTCAGTATGCATTCTCTGTATTTCATGCAACAGGAAAGATCTGGAAACAATGAGGTTTTATTACTGTATCAGGAAAACCAATAGCATATGCAGATATAATAACTGAGTTGTTGGAAGCTATACAAGAGCCTAAACAGCTAGCAGTAATCCATTACAGAAGTCTTACTTTTGGTAGAGATTCAGTCTCTAAAGGAAATGACAGAGGTGACATTACTGCAAAGTTTGCTGCCCAAAATGCTCCAAATTTTGTCATGAAATTAACAATAATTGAGTCAGATGATTTAGTAAAAGGTTATGTAGAATCAGAAATTCAGAAATGTAAAGAAATTTGGAGCAAGGAAAGAACATGGGATATGGATTACTGATACTGGAAGACCATTGTTGCCAAAAGACTTGCATACTTATTTGTATATCTCTCTAGCCATCCACACAAAAGTTACACAAGCTGTTGAAGATCCCATCAAAAGGCAATGGGTTGCACCAGGAATAAGTTCTGTTGCAAATAAGATCTGTAATAGTTGCTCTATCTGCCAAAAGTTCAACCAAAGTGCATTCATAAAGAAAGATTTAGGTGGTAGACCTTTAGCATATTGTCCATTGGAGAGTTTGCAAATTTATTACATCAGCACGACTGAAGATGAAAGATAAAAGTTTTGTCTTGTAATTGTTGATAGACTAACTAAATGTCCTGGAGCTTTTCCATCTAATACAAATACAGCAATGTTTGTGGTGAATGTGTTATTTAAGAAAATTGTTCCTAGGTTTGATGTACCATTAGCCATAGATTCAGATAAGGGATCCAATTTCACTCAGGATAGCCTTAGAAGAGTCTATGAGAATCTAGGAATAACACCTAAATATCATGTTCCTTATCACCCACAAAATTCAGATCAAGTAGAGCGTATGAATATGGAACTCAAAACCATGGTAGGGAAATTCTGTGCCAAAACTCATCTCAAATGGCCAGATATTCTTCTCATAGCTTTGTTTTACCTACCTACTAGACCAAGAGTGGATCTGCATATATCATCATATGACATGCTCTTTGGACATGCTCCAGTATAAGCAAAGACTTGTAAGGCTGTTTATGCATCACTCTTTGGAGTTGATTTCCAGATTGCTTCATATCTAAGTGCTTTACAGCAGAGGCTAAGAGAATTATAAGATATGGGATTATTAATATAATCTGGTCCATTGGATTATACTCTTCATAATTTTCAACCAGATGATATGGTGTATGTGAAATATTTTCCAAAAATATCAGCAACAGAAGAAAGATGGGTAGGTCCTTATACAATTGTACCAGTTTCACCATCATCAGTAAAGGTAATTAGGTAGAGATTCATGGTAACATTATTTACATATTAAATTAGCTCATGTAATAGATAATGAAAATGTAGAAATTGTTAATAATGTTGAAGAAGAAGGAGAAATTATATAAAATTGATATCATCAGTCAATTGGAATCTACAGTCAGAAAAATCAGTAAGGAGAAGACCATTCCAGTGGAAGGACCATTGTTTGGATGGAAGTGGGAATGAATGAAGAGGAGGATTAAGGAATTCATGGACATTATACCAAGACTGAAAGACTTATAAAAATAAACCAATAAAGACTTTGTTTTTAAAAAGGAAATTTCCAAAGAAGAGGATTAATCATGTAATAACGGTCTAATGTTTCAAAAGAATTTGGGTAATGTAAGCAGCACACTACAGATTCATATGCATCCATCATTCCACCTAACTATCAAAAACTTCTGTGTAGAAGAAGAGAAAAAGAGAGAAGGGAGATTTCTTCACAGGAACATCATAAGAAGAAAGGAGACCTGAAGTTTTAGTAGGTATCATACATCCAACAGTAATATATTGCAAAACAACATAATAAAATAACAACATAACAAAACAGATCCACAAACACATAAACAGGTTAGGATACATTAATTCACTAGTTGAGTGAATGAAACAATGTATAAATACTAGCAAAATTAGAATTAGCTATAGTATAAATAATTACTAACAAAGGAAAATTAGTTACTAACAACAAAGAGCTAGTTATTTAGCTGTATTTATATATTTAGTTAGACTAATAAACTAATAGCATAGAAATGGCTTAGAAGCCTTTAGTTAGCAAGGGAAATAATATCTAGATTAGAGTGAGAGGATAAGATAAGTTTAGGTACTAATATACATTACACTACAATACAACAAACATAACAAAATTGCATTAGATGAAGAACATATGCCATACTTCAAATCACATGTCACAAATTATGTAAATAGATATGTAAATAGGTATAAATAGTGGGTGTGTATTGTAAATTGTATTATAGTGTATATGTAAAGTGTGTAAATATGTATATGTGACATGTATGTATTATATATACATATATGTGTGCATTTATGATTCACACACATATGATGTGTATATATTATATGTGTTATATGTCTACATGTATATATGTAAATCTCTATGTGGTTAATTAAGTTACAAACATAGAGTTTTGTGGAAAAGTTTGGTTTTGTGTAAATTTAAATAAGATTGATTACATCTTTATCTATTTCAAAGTAGTTTGCATAAGTGAGTTTAATATTTTGGTTTGACTTTAATGTAAATACCCATGCAATGTTGTCTTAAGTGTATATTTTTCAGAATTTTGTATTTCAATAGTTACTAGATTTTCTGTGTTATGAGTTATAGTCTAAAGTTCTGCATGAAGTTTGTGTTTATGTTTCAATTTTGTTCTTTACTTTGTTGAAATTTTGTTTGTTTTTGTTATTTTGTACTTTGACCTATGTAATTGTTCACTGTATAATTCTTTTTACCCTTCTTGAATTAAATCCCTTGAATTAATCCTTAAATTAATATAGAGTAAGTGTAGGTTGTCTATTATTTTGGGTTAGAATTATGTGACCTCTTAGTGCACAAATACCAAAATTTGTGTGGAACATTATTTTGGCTCTGTGCAAAGGGAGGGAACTTATAGGTAATTTACAATTTGTAAATAGGGCTTATTGTAGTGTAATGAAAGCAGACAGACCAAGCTAAAACCCTGGCTAAGGCTGTGAACATTCTAAACTCAGAATGTTTGGGGTGGTTTGTCCCCAGAGACTGAGGGGAAGTGATAGTTTTTGCCTAGGAGAGTGGCATCTGTTCAAGTAAGCCTGTGGACAACTTTAGGATCTTAATAGAGGAGTTTGAGTTTCAATCAAGAAGTAGGGAGAGTTGCTGTTGGTGGATGGCAAAGAGGAAGCCCTTTACTCCCTAGCACTCTTTGGATTAACTTGCTATGTATGAAGTGTTCCGGTGTCCCAATTATATCTGGATGTCATTTTGGATGTGATTTTTAGATTTCCAAATTCCCTTTCCCTCTGTAGCCCTGTCAGTGCTGGCAGTCTACAGTTAGAGTAGTGTACCCAATTCCAAGCCAACATTCCTTTGACAGTTAGTTATAGACTTTAAGATTTCACCTAACCTGGGCTTCCAGGTTAAGATGGCGGAAGAGTAAAACCTGCGCTTAACCTCTCCTCACCAAAACATACAGGATTCCTCAAGGGGACATAAAAACAAATCCAGACGAATGGAGGGACCCCAAAACAGGGCGCAGCGTGGAAGGTACATGGAATCAGGGCATTTCCATGCTATAAAGCAGTGAAACAGCTCTCACTAAATCACTGGCTGAGCAACGCCTCCCACACACACACACACACACAAACACACACACACACACACACACACACACACACACACACACACCACCTACGGTGCCAAAGCCAGCTCAAAAGAAATAGAGCATGTTTGGGGCACCCATTGAGTCATTGGCAGCTCCAGGGCTTGTTCCTGAGAGCAGCAAGACTTAGGACCCCAAAAGGCTAAAGAACTCACACGGACTTTGAGCTCAGACACTGAGCACAGGCTTGGGTGGAGGGCGTGCGTGTGAGTGAAGGCTCTGAAACCCTGAGTGGGGAACCAGTGGAAGCAGTGCCCCGAGACTTGTAAAGGAACCTCCAGCAGAACATCAAGCAAAGGGGTCCAACAGGGGGCTTGACCTTGAGAACAAACCAGACCTGAGACCTCAGGAACCTAAAGAGCACAGACAGACCCTGAATGCACAGATAAAGCTGAGAAGGGACTGGGCTAACAATGGCAACGCAGAATCAGGAAGCCCAGAAGAGAAAGATAAACAACAAGAAGAAGAAATCTTTAACACTCGACAGCTTTTACACAGAGAAAATCCAGACAACCGAGCAAACAGTAGAGGAGAACAAAACAAGCAATCACATCCGGACCCTCCCAAAATAATGAAAACTGGTCACAAGCTCTTGAAGAGTTCAAATCCGAGATGATGAGAAAGTTGGAAAAGATTTGGCTAGAGAAATGGGAAATAGCTCAAAAGGAAATCAGGCAAGAAAATAACAGTTTAAAAAGGCAGAATTTTGCAATTGGAAAGTGAGGCTCAGAAATCAAATGAACTGATAAGCAAATTGAACACCAGAAATGAGCAGATTGAAAAGGAAAACCAGTCCCTAAAGGCTAGAATTGAACAATTAGAAGCCAATGATCTCTAAAGACACCAAGAACAAATAAAACAAAGTCAAAAGACTGAAAAAAATAGAAGGAAACATGAAATATCTCAATGAGAAAGTGACAGACCAAGAAAACCAGTCTAGAAGAGACAATTTGAGAATCATTGTTCTCCCTGAAAAAGCAGAAATTAATAGAAATTTAGTCTTCATACTAAAAGAAATTATTCAGCAAAATTGCCCTGAAGTTTTATGACAAGAGCTCAATATAGACATTGAAAGGATCCCTAGATCACCCTCTACACTAGACCGACAAAAGACAACTCCCAGGAATATAATAGCCAAATTCAAGAGATTCCAAGTAAAAGAAAAAAAAATCTTACAAGAAGCCAGAGACAATTCAAATATCAAGGAGCACCAATCAGGATCACACAGGATCTGGCAGCCTCCATGCTAAAAGACCGCAAGGCTTGGAATATGATATTCAGGAAGGCAAGAGAGCTGAGCCTGCAACCACAGATCAACTACCCATCAAAACTGAATATATACTTCCAGGGGAAAGTATGGGCATTCAAAAAAATTGAAGATTTCCAAGTATATGCACAGGAAAGACCAGGACTAAATGGAAAGTTTGATATCCAACCACAAAAATCAAGAGAAACGTGAAAAGGTAAATAAGAAACAGAGGGGAAAGAAAGAAAACTCATAATTTTTAAATTTGCCTTTTTAAGGGCCTCAATAAGATCTGTATTCCTATATGGAGAAATGCTATGTATAATTCTCTGTAGTGAACTCTATTCACTATCATAATAATCAGAAGAACAATTCATAGGGAGAGGGTGGAATACTAAATGGTCTAAGATGATATAGGGGGGTTGGAAAGAGGGGGGTGAATAGTAGGGGACACCAAGAGAAATCTGAGTAAATAAGAAAAATAGGATATCCTATTACACACAAAGAGAGCATGGGAAGGGGAGGGAATGAATACTATTATAAGAAGGAGAGGAAGAGAGCATTAAGAGGTAATCATCAAACCTTACTCTCTGTGTAATCAACCTGGAGAGGGAAGAGTAGCTTTATTATCAATTCGGATAAAAACTCTATTTGACCCTACTGAGAAAGTCAGAAGGGCACACCAAAGGGAGCAGGGGAGTGGGGATGTCAAAAAAGGGAGGGGAGAAGAAGGGAGAAGGAATTCATTAGGCCTTTAAAAAACAAAAAGAGGGAAATAATAACAAGGGAGGGGGCAGAAAGGGAAGTCAATCAAGGAAGGGGATAAGGGAAACCAGCTCAAAGCAAACCACTGGTTTAAAAGAAAATACTGTAAGAAGAAGGGGTGGGTCTAGGGGAGGATACAGAAATGTCAGTGAATGCACAACTGATAATTGTAACTCTGAATGTGAATGGGATGAACTCGCTCATAAAATGGAAGCAAATAGCAGAGTGGATCAGAAACAAAAATCCTACCATATGTTGTCTACAAGAAACACATATGAGGCGGGTAGACACACACAAGTTTAAGGTTAAGGGCTTGAGCAAAATCTTTTGGGCATCAAATGAAAAAAAGAAGGCAGGAGTGGTTATTATGGTCTCTGACAAAGCCAATGTAAAAATAGATATGATTAAAAAAGACAGGGAAGGTCATTACATCCTGATTAAAGGCAGTATAAACAATGAGGAAATAACACTGCTCAATATGTATGCACCAAGTGGCATAGCATCCAAATTCATGAAGGAGAAACTGGCAGAGCTCAAGATGGAAATAGATAGTAAAACCATAATAGTGGGAGATCTAAATATTCCTTTTTCAGATCTAGATAAATCAAACTAAAAAATAAATAAGAAAGAGGTAAGAGAGGTGAATGAAGTCCTAGAAAAATTAGATTTAATTGATATGTGGAGAAAAATAAATAGGGACAAAAAGGAATACACCTTGTTTTCAGCTGCACATGGTACATTCACAAAGATTGACCATGTAACAGAGCATAGAAACATTGCAAACAAATGTAAGAGAGCAAAATTAAAAAAATGTAGACTTCTCAGATCATAATGCAAAAAAATAATAATTAGTAAGGGCACCTGGAGAGGCAAATTGAAAACCAATTGGAAATTTAAAAATATGATTCTCCAAAACCAATTTGTCAAAGAAGGAATCATAGAAACAATCAACAATTTCATTGAAAAGAATGACAATGATGAGACATCCTACCAAACTCTGTGGGATGCAGCCGAGGCAGTACACTGGGGGAAATTTATATCCTTGAGTGCATATATTAACAAATTAGGGAAGGCAGACATTAATGAATTGGGCATGCGACTCAAAAAGTTAGAAAGTGAGCAAATTAAAAATCCTCAGAGGAAAACGAAATTAGAAATATCAAAAATCAAGGGAGAAATTAATAAAATCGATAGTAAAGAACTATTGAATTAATAAATAAGACTAGAAGCTGGTATTTTGAAGAAACAGATAAAATAGACAAAGTCCTGGTCAGTCTAATAAAAAAAGGAAAGAAGAAAAACAAATTGACAGTATCAAAGATGAAAAGAGAAACCTCACCTCCAATGAAGGGGAAATTAAGGCAATCATTAAAAACTATTTCACCCAATTATATGCCAATAAATATAACAATCTAGGAGATATGGATGAAAATTTACAAAAATATAAATTGCCTAGATTAACAGCAGAAGAAATAGAATACCTAAATAATCCCATATCAGAAAAAGAAATTGAACAAGCCATCAAAGAACTGCCTAAGAAAAATCACCAGGGCCTGATGGATTCACAAGTGAATTCTATCAGACATTCAAAGAGCAACTAATCCCGATACTATACAAACTATTTGATATGATAAGCAAAGAAGGAGTCCTACCAAATTCCTTTTATGACATAAATATGGTACTGATTCCAAAGGCAAGGAGATCAAAAACAGAGAAAGAAAACTACAGGCCAATCTTCCCTAATGAACATAGATGCAAAAATCTTAAATAGAATACTAGCAAAGAGACTCCAGCAAGTAATTAAGAAGATCATCCAGCATGATCAGGTGGGATTCATACCAGGAATGCAAGGATGGTTCAACATTAGGAAAACCATCCACATAATTGACCATATCAACAGTCTAACAAACAAAAATCACATGATTATCTCAATAGATGCTGAAAAAGCCTTTGACAAAATACAGCATCAATTACTATTGAAAACATTGAAAAGTAGAGGAATAGAAGGACCTTTCTAAAAATAATAAAGAGGGGGGGGCAGCTGGGTAGCTCAGTGGAGTGAGAGTCAGGCCTAGAGACAGGAGGTCCTAGGTTCAAACCCGGCCTCAGCCACTTCCCAGCTGTGTGACCCTGCACTTGACCCCCTTTGCCCACCCTTACCACTCTTCCACCTATGAGACAATACACCGAAAGTACAAGGGTTTAAAAAAATAATAATAAAGAGTATATACCTAAAACCATCAAGAAGCATCATATGCAATGGGGATAAATGAGAAGCCTTCCCAATAAGATCAGGAGTAAAACAAGGATGCCCATTATCACCTCTATTATTCAACATAGTACTAGAAACACTAGCAGTAGCAATTAGAGAAGAAAAAGAAATTGATGGTATCAAAATAGGCAAGGAGGAGACTAAGCTATCACTCTTTGCAGATGATATGATGGTCTACTTAAAAAATTCTAGAGAATCAACTAAGAAGCTTGTAGAAATAATCAACAACTTTAGCAAAGTTGCAGATACAAAATAAATGCACATAAATCATCAGCATTTCTATACATTTCCAACACATTAGCGCAGCAAGAGGTAGAAAGAGAAACACCATTTAAAATCACCCTAGACAATATAAAATACTTTGGAATCTACCTACCAAAACAAACACAGCAATTATAGGTAAACACTTTCCAAACAAATAAAACTGGATCTATACAATTGGAAAGCCATTGATTGCTCATGGGTAGGATGAGCTAACATAATAAAAATGACCATTCTACCCAAATTAATTTAGCTATTTAGTGCCATACCTATCAAACTACCAAAAAACTTCTTTCCTGAATTAGAAAAAACTATAACAAATTTGATTTGGAATAACAAAAGATCAAGAATATCAAGGGAAATAATGAAAAAAAAATGTGAAGGAAGGGGCCCTAGCAGTAACAGATAATAACTTTACTATAAAGCAGCAGTTATTCAAATAATATGGTAGTGGCTAAGAGACAGAGAGGAGGATCAGTGGAAAAGACTTGGGGTAAATGACATCAGCAAGACAGTGTATGATAAACCCAAAGAGCCCAACTTTTGGGACATGAATCCACTATTTGACAAAAACTGCTGGGAAATTTGGAAAACAATATGGGAGAAATTAGGTTTAGATCAACATCTCACACCCTACACCAAGATAATTTCAGAATGGGTGAACGACTTGAATATAAAGAGGGAAACTATAAATAAGTTAAGTGAACACAGAATAGTATACTTGTCAGTTCTCTGGGAAAGGAAAGACTTTAAAACCAAGCAAGAGTTAGAGAAAATTACAAAATGTAAATTAAATGGTTTTGATTATATTAAACTAAAAAGATTTTGTACAAACAAAAACAATGTAGTCAGAATCAGAAGGGAAACAACAAATTGGGGAAAAAATCTTTATAACAAAAAACTCTGACTGGGGTCTAGTTACTCAAATATACAAGGAGTTAAATCAATTGTATAAAAAATCAAGGGGCACCTGGGTAGCTCAGTGGATTGAGAGCCAGGCCTAGAGACGGGAGGTCCTTGGTTCAAATCCGGCCTCAGACACTTCCCAGCTGTGTGGCCCTGGGAAAGTCACTTGACCCTCATTGCCTACCCTTAGCAGTCTTCTACCTATGAGCCAATACACTGAAGTTAAAGGTTAAAAAAAAATCAAGCCATTCCCGAATTGATAAATGGGCAAGAGACATGAATAGGCAACTTTCAGGTAAAGAAATCAAAAGTAAAAAATAAGCCCATGAGAAAGTGTTCTAAATCTCTAATAATTAGAGAAATGCAAATCAAAACAACTCTGAGGTATCACCTCACACCTAGCAGATTGGCTAAAATGAAAAAAAGGGGAGAGTAATGAATGCTGGAGGGGATGTGGCAAAATTGGGACATTAATGCATTGCTGGTGGAGTTGTGAACTGATCCAACCACTGTGGATGGAAATTTGGAATCATGCTCAAAGGGCTATAAAAATGCCTGCCCTTTGATCCAGCCACACCATTGTTGTGTTTGTACCCCAAAGAGATCATAGATAAACAGACTTGTACGGAAATATTTATAGCTGTGCTTTTTGTGGTGGAAAAGGAGGGTATGTCCTTCAATTGGTGAATGGCTGAACAAATTGTGGTATATGCTGGTGATGGAATACTATTGCGCTCAAAGGAATAGTAAACTAGAGGAATTCCATGTGAACTGGAAAGACCTCCAGGAACAGATGCAGAGCGAAAGGAGCAGAGCCAGAAGAACATTGTACACAGAGACTGAAATACTGTGGTAAAATCGAATGTAATGGGCTTCTGTACCAGCAGCAATAAAATGACCCAGGACAGTTCTGAGGAACTTATAGTAAAGAACACTACCCACATTCACAGGAAGGACTGCAGGAGAGGAAACATGTAAGAAAAACAACTGCTTGAATGCATGGGTTGAGGTGGACCTGATTGGGGAATGTAGACTTGAAGCTACCACACCAATGCAACTGACAACAATTTGGAAATAGGTCTTGATCAATGACAAATGTTAAAACGAGTGGAAATGTGCGTTCGGCCATGGGCAGGGGGATTGCGGGGGGTGGTGAAGGGAAAAGTTGGGACATGAATCATGTAACCATGTTAAAAACAAATATTAATAAATGTTTAAAAAATTAAATATAAAAAATAAAAATAACATATTAAAAAAAAAGATTTCACCTAACCTTCTTCCCCCTCCTTCCCTGTCCTTAAAACATTAATGTTTATGATTGTGCAAAGTAAGGTCAGTGTTATGGAACAGTTTTTTTAAAGAAGACATTGTACCAAGTAATTTTATTGACTATGGCATACGGGATGATTTGATGGTTAAGAATATGAAAGAAAAAAAATTTAAGGGACGAATGAGTTGGAAAGGGAGGGTGAAGAATTGATCAAGAATCCAGTGAATTTGTTTCCTCTTAGGAATATTTCTTATGTTTCTCCAGATGGAGTGTTACACCTGAAGTCCCATAAGAAATTCTCCTCTGCAGAACTGGATGCCATCAAATGCAGAGCCCCTCAGTTCTTTTATGAACCAAAGAGAGGGTGGTAAAAATATATGATCCAGATTATGCAGACTTTTTTTCTTCTTATGGAAGAACTGCTTACAAAAAGGGAAATGGAAGAAATTCATTATGGAAACAAGAAAACGTCCACCATTAACCCAATAACTAGAACATTATGAAGAACTTGATTTGAATTAGGTACATTGGTATTGCATGCTAAAACAGGCCAGGAATTATTTCACATTGGTCATGGAGAGACACTCTCATCACCCAAATTCCTTGTTGAAATGCCAGAAAGTCAGAGAGAATCCTGTTGAACCTCCTGTAGGTTTTCTGGGTAGAATTACAGAAGCTGCTGAGTTAAAGCTAGGCCTGGATGTGTTGGCAGATGAGACCACTGCCCACATCAAGCAGTTGTTTTTTTAATATTACATTCTCAGCAGTGAAAAAGTTTTTCAAGGAATATTGTCCAGATTGGGAACTGATGACCCTGGAGGAACTTAAGAGAAAGGCAACATACATCCATGCAGCTGATAAAGACAAAGTTAGTGATGATAAAGGCATAATTTTTTTAAAGCCCTTAACTTCTGTGTATTGGTTCATAGATGGAAGAGTGGTAAGGGTGGGCAATGGGGGTCAAGTGACTTGCCCAGGGTTACACAGCTGGGAAGTGTCTAAGGCCAGATTTGAATCTAGGACCTCCCGTCTCTAGGCCTCTCAATCCACTGAGCTACCCAGCTGCCCCCAATGATAAAGACATAATAATTGAAAATCTAAGAAAACAACTGAGAGAAGCAAATAATAGGGCTAATGATAGTAAAATAAAATATGTTAAAGCTGTTGCTGCTCTTAGATCAGTGCAACCAAGGGAGCAATATGTTACAAGGAAAAGAAGTCTAGGTCCCCAAAGGTGCTATTTTTGTAATAAAATTGGACATTTTGTATGGGGACTGTAGATATAGAGGACAGTTTTCAAGACAAATTAACAGAAATAAGGGATATAATAGATATAACAATAATGGCTATAGACAAAATTATGGTTGGAATAATGGAAATAATTACCAGAGACAAAAATTTTTTAACAGATATTCAAATGCTTGTTTCCAGGGAACCTAAGCCCCAGATTTGAATACAATGTAGGAGTGGGTGAGATCAGGAGAAAGGCCGAAATATAAGTAGGTAGTGAATGGTCAGAAAGGTGATCAGAACAAAGGGGAATGTTCATTATGAAGGTGTACCAGGAGTTCAAAAATATTTGAAGACTCAAAGGAAAATGAATTGGAAGTTAATGGAATTGAATGTCATAAGAATAAAGATTATGAATTTTTGAATAATGTGATTCACATCAACAATGTAATAAAACTTTGTTATGTTATAGACATCCTACCAAAATGGGATGCAGCTAAGGCAGTACTCAGGGAGAATTTTACTGTCATATCATCTGCAAAGAGTGATGGCTTACTCTCCTCATTGCCTATTTTAATATCTTCAATTTCTTTTTCTTCTCCAGTTGCTACTGCTAGTGTTTCTAGTACACTGTGAAATATTAAAGGTGATAATGGCCATTCTTGTTTCACACCTGATATTATTGAGAAGGCTTCTAAATTATCCCTATTGTATATGCTTGTTGATGGTTTTAGATATAATCTGTTTATTATTTTTAGGAAAGGCCCTTCTATTACTATACTCCCTAGTGTTTTCAATAGGAATGGGTACTGTATTTTGTCAATGGTTTTTTCAGCATCTATTGAGATAATCAGGTGGTATTTGTTTGCAACTTGTTGCTATGGTCAATTATGTGGACGGTTTTCCTAATGTTGAACCATCCTTGCATTCCTGGTATAAATCCCACTTGATCATGATGGATAATCCTCATGATCACTTACTAGAGTCTTTTTGCTAGTATTCTATTTAAGAGTTTTATCTGTGTTCATTAGGAAGATTGGTCTGTAGTTGTCTTTCTCTGTTTTTGGTCTGCCTGGCTTTGGAATCAGTACCATATTTGTCTCATAAAAGGAATTTGGTAGGGCTCCTTCTTTGCTTATTGTGTCAAATAATTTGTACAGTATTGGGATTAGCTGTTCTTTGAATGTTTGATAGAACTTGTGAATCTATCAGACCTTGGTGATTTTTTCTTAGGGAGTTCTTTGTTGGCTTGTTCAACTTATTTTTCTGATATTGGATTATTTAAGTATTCTATTTCTTCTACTGTTAATCTATGCAATTTATATTTTTGTAAATATTCATCCATATCACTTAGATTGCTATATTTATTGCCATAAAATTGACCAAAATAGTTTTTGATCATTGCTGAAATTTCCACTTCATTAGAGATGCGGTCTTCATTTTCATCCTTGATACTGTTAATTTGATTTTTCTTCTTTTGTTTTCCATATTAGATTTACCAGTAATTTCTCCATTTTATCTCTTTTTTTCAAAATACCAGCTTCTAGTCTTATTTATTAATTCAATAGTTCTTTTACTTACGATTTTATTAATTTCTCCCTTGATTTTTAGTATTTCTAATTTAGTTTTTATCTGGGGATTTCTAATTTGTTCACTTTCTAGCTTTTTAAGTGAATGCCCAATTCATTAACCTCTATCCTCCCTAATCTGGTAATATATGCACTCAATGATACAAAATTTCCCCTTAGAACTACTTTAGCTGCATCCCATAGGTTTTGGTAAGAAGTCTCATCATTGTCATTGTCTTCAATGAAATTATTAATTGTTTGTATGATTTGTTCTTTAACAAACTCATTTTGGAGAATCATATTATTTAATTTCCAATTAGTTTTTGGTTTGCCTCACCATGTATTATTACTAATATCTATTTCCATTGCATTATGATCTGATAAGTTTCCATTTTTTATTTTTGCTTTATGCATTTGTTTGCCATTTTTCTATCCCCTAGTACATGGTCAATCTTTGTGAATGTTCATTGTGCTGCTGAAAAGAAGGTTTATTCCGATTTGTCACTATTTATTTTTCTCCATATATCTACAAACTCTAATTTTTCTAGGATTTCATTTACCTCTCATCTTTTTCTTATTTGTTTTTTGGTTTGATTTATCTAGATGTGATAGGGGAAGGTTGAGGTCACCCACTAGTATAGTTTTGCTATCTATTTCATCCTTGAGCTGTGCTAGCTTTTTCTTTAGAAATCTGGATGCTATATCATTTGGGGCATACATGTTGAGTACTGGTATATTTCATTGTTTATACTGCCTTTTATCAAGATGTAATTACTTTCCCTATCTCTTTTAACCAGATGTTTTTACTTTGGCTCTGTCAGAAATCATGATTGAGAAGCAGAGAGGGGCGGGGCTGGGGATGGTAAAGGCTCGGGGGAGGAAGGGGAGGTGAGGGCGGGGGAGAAGGGAGGCGGCAGCCGCTCGTGCTGGTTCCGCGCCGCCACCGTGGCCGTGATGATCCACGGCTTCCAGAGCAGCCGCCAGGACTTCTCCTTCGGGCCCTGGAAGCTGACGGTGACCAAGACGCACATCATGAAGTGGGCCGATGTGGAGAAATTAGCTGATGAGCTCCATATGCCATCTCTTCCTGAAATGATGTTTGGAGACAATGTTTTAAGAATCCAACATGTTTCTAGCTTTGGAATTGAGTTCAATGCAACTGATGCTTTAAAGTGTGTAAACAACTACCAAGGAGTACTCAAGGTGGCATGTGCTGAAGAATGGCAAGAGAGCAGGACGGAGGGTGAGCACTCCAAAGAGATTATTAGACCATATGACTGGACCTATACAACAGATTACAAAGGAACATTACTTGGCGAAGCTCTTAAGTTAAAGGTTGTGCCTAGGACAGACCATATAGACACAGAGAAATTGAAAGCCAGGGAACAGATTAAATTTTTTGAAGAAGTTCTGTTGTTTGAAGATGAACTTCATGATCATGGAGTTTCAAGCTTAAGTGTGAAAATTAGAGTGATGCCTTCTAGCTTTTTCCTGTTACTGAGATTTTTCTTAAGAATTGATGGTGTGCTCATCAGGATGAATGACACAAGGCTCTACCATGAGGCTGACAAGACTTACATGTTAAGAGAATACACTTCAAGGGAGAGCAAAATAGCCAATTTAATGCATGTTCCACCAGCCCTCTTTACAGAGCCCAATGAAATATCACAATACCTACCTGTAAAGGAGGCAGTATGTGAGAAGCTGGAGTTTCCAGAAAGAATGGATCTTAACCTTGCAGCTACACAGGAAAATACATGCATAGAATCTAAATAAAATGCCATACAATATGAACTCTCTGTGGAACCCTCACTGGAGATGACTACTTTTGGGGGGTGGGGGGGGAAGATTAGGGGAGGGCTATCTAATAAGACAATGAGCTGCCTTTCCTTGTGTTGAGAGTTTCTGTAGCCTTAAAAGAAGGGATGAAAAGCTTGATGTAGGCAGGTTCTACACAGCCTGCTATTCATACCACCTGTCCATATCTATCCATATCTAAAATTAATGGGAGACTGAACTGAACCAAGGTTTTGAGTTGTTACAGAATGGGATCTTAGCAGTAGATATTTATATGTCCTAGAGAGCAATCAGAGGCAGTGGGCATGGAATTACCACAAATATTGTTTTGCATGAAGAGTTTAATTAAGTGAACCAAATCTAGTAGTTCTTTTAAAATTTTCAAAAGATTCCTGGGAAGTGAAAGATTGTGCATTTTGATAGCTTTTCAGTTTTAGTTTTGCAGAAAAATACTGACAAAAAGCTCTGCTAGAAAGAAGTGTCTTGAGTTCACAAGTCAATCTCATGTTTTATATTAACTGAGTAAGTTTATGTTATTCCCTTGAAAAACCATTGTGTTAAATGGGATTTTGAGGCAAAATGTTCATAATTAGAACCAAAAAATTATTTCTAGAATTTCAAGCTAGTTCATTTATTGAAAGAGTAATTAATAATGTTTCTCTCTTGGCTACAGTCCTTCACTGGCAGGTGTGCTGGTGTTACAACTAGTTTTTGGCTGTCATCTTATAAAGGCAGGTGCTTTATTTTTGGTTCTGTTTATGTTTTTTGTGCTTCTACCTTATATGACACCTTAATGTGAATAAATATGCTGAAGTTAGTACCAGTACTGAGGAGTTTTAGATATCTTATCTATCTCTTGGATCTGGTATTAAGGAGAAATATTTTATGGATTAAGTCCTGAGCTAGATTTTTTTTTCATAACATATTGGGGGTTGGCATGGGGTATACGAAAATGAGGAGAAAATATTTTTAAAATAAAACAGTTTTTATATTTAAATTTTCAGATTTCTAATATGACAGGGGAGAGAAGTTGGTAAAAGGGAATAAACTTAGGACCCGTGGAAAAAAGACTGGATAGCTTTACGAAATTTAAAAAAATATGATCTTTAAACTTTTATAAGTTTTTTTTGCCTGTCTACATAGTGCATGTAAAGCAGAAAATGATTACTATAGCATTGAGTAAGATATTTATTAAAATAAGTGGGTTCAAAAAACGTTGTTTTAGTTGAGTTAAATGAGTCTTACCTTCCTCATTTTAAAATATAATATGCAGCTCTTCTGCTTTTGCCCTTTGGGAACGTTTTAGAGTTGGTAGGGTATTAAGTTTGTGAAGATCTTAGTTGAAAGGATCTGCCAAAGAGTATACTTCCTAAAAAACTGTATTTAAACCTGGACCCTCTTAGACGTTTATAATATCACAGAATGGTGCTGTTGTGAACCACCCAGAAAGTGAACTTTATTAGCAAATTTAATAAACTTTTAAGGAAATCATCTACCTTTAACTCTATCACCTCAAAGCAGACATATGAAAGCAAATTTAATCTGCTCTGAGAGAATACATTGCATGTTTACTGGGAAGCCATCTATTCCTCTATTAAAGTGAATGCTTTCTCTTGAGACAGGGAAGTGTGTATACTGTATGTGACTATCTGAATAAATGTCTAATTTGTTTGCCATATTATTTTGAATGGAAAAGACTGCTTAAGACAACTTGTAAAATATTAAACTTTAACAACTGAAAAGGATTATCCATCAGTTGGGATGTCCAATTTTCTCCCTTTTTTCTTTGTGGATGTATTGGTGTCAGGCTCAGTCCTTTATTACCTGTTTTGAATATCTTATGAAAAGATATTGGAGGGAATAAAAATAATGGATTACATTTTGGGGAAGGGCACCACATGGAAGGATAAGTATGTTTCTGAATACTTCATGACCAATCCACTACAATATTACTATATGAAATATTTACAAAACAACTTGTTATCCGTTGTGATATGACACTTCATTTTGTATTATTTGTTCCAAATGTCTTCTTCTTTTTGTACATGAAGAATAAACAAGAAATTACTGGCCTATGCTGGGAAAAAAAAGAAATCATGATTGAAACTCCTGCCTTCTTTTTCTCAGTTGGAGCCCAATAGATTTTGCTCTACCTTTGATTTTTACTGTATGTATGTCTGCCTGTCTCATGTGTGTTTCTTGTAGATAACATATGGTAAGATTTTTGTTTCTAATCCGCTCTCCTATTTGCTTCCATTTTATGAGTTCATCCTGTTCACATTCAGAGTTATAATTATCATCTGTGTATTCCCAGACATTTTGATTCTCTCTCCTTGTCCTGCCCTTTCTTCATTTGCTATTTCCTTCTATACCAGTGTTTTGTTTTTAATCAGTTTCCCTGATACCCTCTCTTATTGTACTTCCCTTCTTAATCCCCTCATATTCTTTTTTAGCGTCTTTTTAAACTACCCTCCTAACCCCTCCTTCCCTAGTGTTGCTTCCCTTTGTGTATATGGAATTAGCTTAAGCCCATTCATAGTTAAAACTCTAGCCACCAGAGATAATATCATCCCCACCTTCCTTAGTGGGGAGGGGAGATGAGTTACCCACATGTGACAATAAGTAACAAATCAAGAACTAGGGACTGCCCTTTGGGCAGTCCAAATCAGTGTAGAGACTGTCATTTGTCCACTTGAATTAGAGGTGGACCCACGGGAAGTGACGAAAGACACTATCTCTTTAAGTATGTTGGTAACTTCCTGTTGAGGCAGTTCCCACTTTGAACTTGGTGCTGAAGTCTCACCAGAGCTGAACGTCTCAGCTGAGACCTCAGGCAGCTTCCCCTCTGAATTGTCATGTGAGTAAGTTAGACTGACTTCCTTGGCCTACCTTGGCGTTCCCAGACTCTCTACCTTAAGTAGGCTTCTTGCCTCTCTGATTTCTAAGGCCTTGTGGCGTGTAGCCTAGTTTAATTAGCCTTTAACCCTCTCTCCATCTGGGCCTCTGCAGGCCGGGACTAGCCTCTCCCTCTCTCTATTTCCCTGCCTTCTACCTTCCTTATTGTAAATAAACTACCATAAAACCCATCCTGACTTGGGTCTATTTTAATTATGGAATCGATCTGAATTATCGATTCCCGGCAACCACACCTTAAAATATATATCTATATAATATCTAATTTATAAAATTAACAACTTCCTCACCAATCTTTTTGTTACCCTTCTACTTCTCTATAGGGTGTGAATCAATTCTCTGTCTCAATGGATCTGATAATTCGTCCCTCTTTAAGTTAATTTCAATGAACTTTAATAGTCTTTCCTTTCTCCAACCTCTTTAGCCTTCCAGTCTATTGATCTCCCATGTTTGCCTTACATGCTTCTTTATGGAATAAAAGTTACTCCATTTTTTCTGTCTTCCCATTTATCTGAATATTGTCTCCTTTTTTCCTTCTAGTTATATATATATATATATATATATATATATTTACACACACACACACACACACACACATATAGCTTGACATTTCATTCTATACAGTTTCTCACTGTTCCCTCTAAGTAAACTTCTTCTAGTTTCCCTGTTGATAACAATTTTTAATATTTGCCAATATTTTCTTTTCTTCTAGGAATATAAATTGATTGAAGTTTTTGGGTCCCTTAAAGAAAAGTTTTTGTTTTTTCCCCCATTCTCTTAATTAATGGTGATTCTCTTGAGTTCTGTGTTCGGGCAGCAAGATCTCTGTTTAAGTTTAGTTTTTCCTTTATGAATTTTTGGAAATGTTCAGTTTTATTGAATGACCATACTTTCCCCTCCAAGAATATAATCAGTTTTGCTAGTTAGTTGATTCTTGGTTGTAGACCCAGTTCTCTTGCTTTCTGGAATATTATATTCCATGCCTTCCAGGCCTTCAATGTAGATGCAGCCAGAACCTGTGTTATCCTAAGTGGGGTTCCCAGGTATCTGAAAACCTTTTTCTTAGCAGCCTGTAATAATCTTTCCTTGGTCTTATAGTTTTTTATTTTGGCTAGAATATTACTGGGAGTTGTCAGGTGTGGATTAAATGTAGGAGGTGATCTGTGGATTCTTTCAATCTCTACTCTTCCCTCTTGTTCAAGAATATCAGGGCAGTTTTTTGCAATAATTTCCCATAGGATGATGTTCTTGCTTTTTCTTTTGTCACGATGTTCTGGGAGACCAATAATTCTTAAATTGTTTTTCTGTGATCTTCTTTTCCAGATCTGAAGTTCTGCCAATAAGGTGTTTCATGTTTTCCTCAAATTTTTCATTCTTTTGATTTTGTTTCATAGGTTCTTGCTGCCTTGTGAATTCATTTGTGTCTAGTTGTTCGATTCTAATTTTTAAAGACTGAATTTCATCCCTGGATTTTTTATCATCCTCCTTCTTCTGGTCTGATTTTCTTTTAGGTCATCCTTTACCTTCTTTGCCTCATTTTCAAGCTGGTGAATTTTGATTTTCTAGATACTATTTTCTTGTTTTAGTTCATGTATTTCCTTTTTCTGATTGTCTGTAGCCCCTCTTAATTGTTTTTTGAATTGTATTTTGAGTTCTTCCAAAGCCTGTGTCCCATTCACTGGGGTTTCTATGGTTTTGCTTGGAGTTTGTTTATCTTCTTTTATTTCATTTGCTCTTTGTTCACTTCCTGTTAGGAATCTGTCGATTTTAATTTCTGTTTCCTTTTTCAGTTTTTTTCTTTCATATTTTTTCCTTCTCTCCCTCCTGTAATTGGTGATAATCTTGCTCCTCTGATTTATTTGCTGGAATTTTGGGTTATTTTGTCTTGAGTAGGCTCTTTCTCTGCTCTGCTGAATGATTAGTTTAAACAGATGGGTTTGATGTGCTCTAATGTAAGATCTTCCCTAGCTGCCAACTGAGGTTTATAGCTACTTTCTCTGCAGTCTATTTGAGGGGGATGTTGGAGCTTCCCTGCCCTCTATATACTTATCTGCCCTATTGATGAGACAGGGCTCAGTTGATCTGTAGAGCTTGATGTACCCTGAGACCAAAACCTTGAGGGGGGGGGGCAAGATGTTGTGTTTTCACTGCATCTAGGTTTCCCTCTCTCCATTTCTCCTCTAGCCCCCTCTTTGCCTTCTGCGTTCAATGCCCTGAGTCCATAACAGCTTTGCCAGCAAGGCTCTCTCTCCAGATTAGTGTTTTTGCCCACCCAGAGATTCCAGGTTCCACCGAAGTCTCAGCACAGCACATGGGGGAGGGGTCCTGGGATATTCCTTCTTCCTTACCCTCAAATCTAGCAGTTAAAGAATTCAGGCTTTTTTGGCTTACCTCTTGAGCTGAGTCCAGCAGGACAATCTTCCAGCTCTGTCCCATTGTTAGGTTTGGTTTTCTTTCCTCCCAAAGTGCTTTGTTTTTTATCTCCTTGTGGAAGGATATGGAGGTCGGAAGTTTTGCTCTGTCTAAGCTACCATCTTGATCTTTTTTCTTCCAAATGAACTTTGCTATAATTTTTTCTAATTCAGTAAAAAAGTTTCGTGGTAATTTGATAGACATGGCATTGAATAAGTAAATTAATTTGGGTAGGGTTGTCATTTTTATAATGTTAGCTGGTCCTACCCATGAGCAAGTACTGTTTTTCCAATGGTTTAGATCTAGTTTTAATTGTGTGGAAAGTGTTTTAAAGTTGTGTTTATAAAATTTTTGTGTTTGTCTTGGTAGATAGATTGTCTAGGGTTATTTCAAATGGAATTTCCCTTTCTAACTCTTTCTGAATGGATGTGTTGGAAATATACAAAAATGCTGATGATTTATATAGGTTTATTGTGTATCCTACATCTTTGATAAAGTTGTTGATTATTTTCAGTAGTTTCGTAATCGATTCTCTAGGATTCTTTAAGTAGACCATCATATCATCTAAAAAGATGCATCACTTGTTCTCCTCTTTGCCTATTTTAATACCTTCAATTATTTCTCCTTCTCCAATTTCTACCTCTAGTGTTTCTAGTACAATGTTAAATAATATATGTGATAATTGGCATCCTTGTTTCACTCCTATTCTTATAGGGAAGGCTTCTAATTTACTCCCATTGCAGATGATGCTTGCTGATGGTTTTTAATATATGCTGCTTATTTTTAGAAAAGCCCCTTCTAGTCCTATACTTTATAGTGTTTTCAATAACAATGTGTGTTATATTTTGTGAAAGGCTTTTTCTGCATCTATTGGAATTATCAGGTGATTTTTTGTTGGTTTGCTTGTTAATATGATCAATTATATTGATGGTTTTCATAATATTTCACCCTTTTTCCATTCCAGATATAAATCCCACCTGATTATAATGAATTACCCTCGTGATCATTTCCTAAAGTCTTTTTGCCAATATTCTAATAGCAAATTTGAAATGTGGGGTTGGCATTAAGGCCTATGCTAATGTTGTTGTTTACTTAATTTAAAACCTTAATACTTATACCAGAATAATCTCAAAAAGCCTGCTAAAATCATTACTTATGCTAAGTATCTTAGAATGATGATCATGGTTATCTTAAAAACATAGCTAACATTAAAATCTCATCCTCATATAAGGATGTTTAGTCCCTCAATCCCAAGTAACAAAAAAGCCAGGCAGGTTCTTGTACTGTGGAGGAGCTACACAGATGAAATATAGAACAGAGAAAGGAAACAAAAGAAGAAAACAAGAGAATGAGAGCCAATGTTAGGTTTAGGAAAATCCTCTCTTGACTTTTTAGCGGGGGCTTTCAGCTTCAGTGTTTATTTGCAAACCAATACACATCCATTATGTGACTGACATCCCTTGTAGACACCATATAAGAGCCAAAATAAATAATGTAGACAAAAGAAATAATGCAGCAGGTTATATCAAAGTTGCCAATCTAGTTTTAACACCATATAATTAAAATATTGGATACAGGGAGAACTCATATATTTATGTCTATGTGATTTTTGATAAGGAAGTAGGGAAGAGGGGAGAAAGAAGATTCTTGGAGACTGTGAACATTTTGGTGAGTTGGAGGCTGGAAAATCTTATTAGAGGACATTTTCTTGAGTGTGTGGCTAGGGATGTTTTATATGCTTGTTCCAGAGATTCCAAAGATGCTTACAATGGTAATCAAGAGAGCCAGAGTAAGCATTTTTTGAATACTCCCCATCTGGTGAGAGCCTGCTAAAATACTTAAGTCTTGCTTAGGAATTTAGCATTGAACCCCAATCATTTCCTTTTTTATAGAAGGTTTCAGGAATTATCAACACATGCAAATTTCTTACATGGTCACAACAACAAATTTGCCTTTGCAAAGATATCTTGTTTTTACAGAATTTTTTTCCCATGAGACCCAGGAATCAGTGCCATATTTATGTCACAAAAATAATGTGATAGAACTCCTTGTTTGCTTATTTTTTAGAGTAGTTTGTATAGTATTGAGGTTAGTTGTTCTTCAAATATTTGATAGAATTTAATTGTGAATCCATCTGGTCCAGGTGACTTTTGCTTAGGGAGCTATTTAATGGCTTGTTCAATTTCTTTTTCTGGTATGGGATTATTTAAGTATTCTATTTCTTCGTAGGCAATTTATCTTTTTGTAAATAATCATCCATATCACTTAGATTGCCATATTTATTGCCATATAATTGGGCAAAATTGTTCTTAATAATTATCTTAATTGTTTCTTCATTAGAGATGAGGTCAGCCTTTTCATCATTGACACTGGTAACTTAGTGTTCTTCTTTCCTTTTTTTTAGATTATACACTAATTAATCTATTTTATTTGTTTTTTCAAAGCAACAGCTTCTAGTCTTATTATTAAATCAATAGTTATTTCACTTTCAGTTTTATTAACTTCTCCTTTAATTTTTAGGATTTCTAATTTAGTTTTTATCTGGGTGTTTTTAATTTGTTCACTTTGAAGATTTTTGTTTTCTTTAATTCACATTCCCAATTCATTGACATCTGCCATCCCTGATTCATTAATATATGCACTTATGGATATTAATTACAATTAACATTAATGAGTACTGCTTTGGCTGCATCCAATAGATTTTGATAGTATATCTCATTGTCATTCACTTCATTGAAATTATGAATTGTTTCTATAATTTGTTTTCTAACTAACCAATTTTGGAGAATCATATTATTTAATTCCCAATTAATTTTGATTGCCTCTCCATGTACCCTTACTAATTAATATTTTATTGCATTATAATCAGATAAGTTTGAGTTTATTATTTCTGCTATTTTGAATTTATTTGCCATATTTTTGTTCCATGGTACATGGTCAATCTTCATGAATATACGATGTTTTGATGAAAAGGTGTATTCCTTTTGGTCACTATTATTTTTCTCCATATATTTATTAATTCCAATTTTTCATAGATTTAATTCACATCTCTTATCTTTTTCTTATGTATTCTTTGGTTTGTTTTATCAAGATCTGATATAGACAGTTTCAGGTCTCCCACTAATAGTTTTACTATCTCTTTCTTCCTTAAGCTCCAATTGTTTCTCCTTCAAAGATCTGGATGCTATATCATTTGGTGCATGCATATTGACAACTGATATTTCCTCATTGTCTATATTGTCTTTTATCAGGCTGTTATTACCTTCCCTCTCTCTTTTAATCAAACCTAAATTAGTGGAATTGTGTGTCGGTTAAGGGGGGTTAGGAGAGTTTGGGGGAGAGGGAAAGAACATGAAACCTGTAACTATGGGAAAATATTCAAAATAAAAATTTTAAAACTATATTTTTAAAAAATAAATAAAAAGATTACTTAGATAATACATCCCTAGCAGGGATTTAATTTTTTTAGACTAAGAGCACTCAATGCCTTCTGTTTGAATTCCTGTAGAGATTTAATTTTTTAAATTGTGCAGGAAGAATTTTGCTTTTCTTCCCTTTCTTCAAGGGGATGATTTCCAACACGACACTTCCAATTGGCCTCCCAAGAGACAATTCAGGAACTTACCAAAATCTTATTCTGAGCATTTCTATGTCTAACTGCTCTCACTTCTTTCACCTGGAATAAAATGTGTTGTTTTTTGAGTTAATATTATATCCCCAAACATTGTCTGATCCATGACCACACGCTGACATTGTGAACTGCATTGCAGATGTAAGAACCCCAATATCTACCTCCCCATGGCAATGTGAAGGATCCTTTAGAGGTAATATCTTCAAAGCAGGAGTCAGAAACCTCCCTTTTGTCTGCACTGTAAAAATACACCCTCAAAGGAGATGTCAATTTCAATGATCAAATTAGTTTTTGAACAGAACTTTTGACTGGGATATTTATTAATTTTAATTTATTTTTATTTTATTGATTAATTATTAAAATGTATCCATGGTTATGTAATGCATACTCTTTCACTCCCTTCCTGCCTGTCCCAATTCCACTCTGTTTTACATGGGTCATTGATCAAGACCTAAAAATTACTCTTGTTTGGTCCTGAAATCTTTAATTTCCCAAAGTTCTGACAGGTAAACTATTCCATGTTCAAATTATTTATTATTCAAATTATACTTTCCTCCTTTATATTCAAATCATTCATCCATTCTGAATTTATGTCGGTATAGAGTGTGGTATATTGATATACACCTAATCTCTCCCATACTCTTTTCCAAATTTCACAACAGTTTTTGTCAAATAGCTAATTTTTGTCTTCAAACCTGGGATCTTTGGGTTTATCATACACTCTCCTGCTGAAGTCATCTACGCCACGTCTATTGCATGGATCCTCCCTTTTTTCTCTAATCAAGTGCCAGCTTATTTTTATGACAACTGCTTTATACTACAGTTTAAGATCTGATACTGTTAGGCCTCCATCCTTCACATTATTTCCCTTGATATGGTTGATTTTTTTGTTCTTCCAAATGAACTTTGTTAGAGTTTTTTCTAATTCAGTAAAAAAAAAATTCTTAGTAATTGAATAGGTATGGCACTGAATAAGTAAGTTAATTTATGTAAGATTGTCATTGTATTATGTTATCTTGTCCTACCCATGAGCAAATAATGTTTTTCCAAATGTATAGGTCTAGTTTTAATTCTGTGGAAAGTGTTTTGTAGTTGTGTTCATATAAATCCTGTGTTTCTCTTAGAAAATAGACTCCTAAATATTTTATATTGTCTAGGTTGATTTTAATGAATTTCTCTTTCTAACTACTGCTGCCAGAAAGTGTTTTGCTAAAGTTGTTTCTTATTTACACTAATTTTTTAGTTGATTCTGAGCCCAGAATTTGCTGTGTTAAGGTTTTAAAAGAAAGAAACAATAGTATAAGGCAATGATGGGCAAACTTTTTAAAGAGGGGACCAAAGGACAGGAAATGCTCATCTGTCATTCTGTTTCTAAGGCAACTCTTTTAAAGTTTCATTGTATTGTATCCTATTCATTGTATTCATCAGATTAGGAATAATGTCGTGTGGCTGGATATAACATTTCATGGGGCCACATCTGGACTGTGGGCTGTAGTTTGCCCATCACTGGTATAAAGGTTTCAAATAGGCATTACCTAAACCTATCAGGGTTGCTAACCTTTTCCTACTGCCCTTTTGATCTCATGGTTTTTCTTCTTGTCTCAAGTAAACTCGAAACCTTCTTATTGAGCCTTCTTTCATCCTAAAATCCCAAGTATCTGATATAATTTACATCTAAAATCCTTATTGATTAAATTGTATACTACTTCCAAGGTGGGCCCTGGGTGGGGGGATAAAATGACTTCTGGATACTTTGGGCCAAGAGTCTGTCCTCACAGGGTCAAGATAAAAAAGACCAGCAAAAAAAGAGATCTTCTTTACTCTTTATCAGTTGGTTATTTCTCTCACATCACAGTCACACAGTGACTAAATATTGATATTGCTCTTCCCAAACTGGCACAGGAAAATGCCAAAAATTCCAGAGGGAAAAACCTCCTCTTTTGCCAAGCTCCCATGGGTCAGAGAACTAAGAAAAAGACAGTTTGTTCAAAAATATTTCAACATTGCAGAGTACTCTGCCTTGCAATCCTGACTGCTTGCAGGACTTAACTTTTGGAACCAAAAACCTAAAATCTTATCTTAATAAAGGTTATGGATGGTCAAAAAGTCAAAGAGGAAAAGTGGGAAATTCAGGCAAAAGGCATGGAAACACATAGCCAAAATCAACATCTATTCTAATGCTCCCTTTCTAGTGTATCTAATGAATATATTGCTCATGGGTTTCAAATCCAAGCTTTCCTCAAGTATACTTATGATAAATCCTTTAGGATTGGCAACAGGAACATCTCCCAACTGTCATGGAGGAAATATGGTGAATCCAAGATTGACTTCCTCTTTTTCTCTGGGGCCAAATTGAAAGTGATATCCTAATATAATTGGGAAACAAACAGGAGACTACAGTGAAAATATCAGAGTCACAGTGTCAATCCCAAACTAGGACTATAAACACAAGTCCCAGAGGCAACATTGTTCACCCAACCTTCAATGGAATAATGAGGACTGAGGCCTATTATGGATTTACTAGCAAAAACAAAAATAGAAAGATTTCTTCATTCCCAAGTACATTGAGAATTCTGACTACAGAACCAGGAAAGGAAAAACTTTGAAGACAATTGTATTTCACATCATGCGACTGGGAATTGAAATCCAGATGTCTGCAATGGTCTTTAGAAATATCCAGATGAAAACCTTTGATGCAAACCTGATCATCATTAAAATGGAAATTCCTTTGGAGCATCTCTGTGAAAAATTAAATTTGAAGGAGAGTTCAAAGAGAATCGCAGTGAATATTACTGGTCTAAAAAATGAATATAATACCAGGGATTTATCATCTAAACGATTCAAATGGAAGTTCCAGAGCCATGATTGCTAACAATATCTGCCCAAGTGATTAATGATTTCCAGAGTTCCAGTTATTATTCCCAAGTGTAATATTAAAAATATAAACTGGAAGGTAAATTGTAAAGTTGGATTATAGACAATATGCAACTTACCTTACTTTGTAACTGTTGCTCAAGCAATCTGACTGTGTTTGAGCTGAGTGTTTACTAACAGGTTCACTCTGGTTAAAAAAAACTCTTTGGAGGCAGATTACAAAAACAAACTAACTTCATTCTTTAGGTTAAGTTTTTAAAAGAATGAAAGCATGGTATGAGCATTTCAAATAGGGATTCCCTAATTCTACCAGGCTCGCTAAGCTTTTCTCACTTCCCTGTTGACCTGATGGTCTTTCTTCTTGTCTCTAGTAAACTTGTAACCTTCATATTGATCCTTATTCTATCTCAAAATCCCAAATATCTTACCTAAACAACATCTAATATCCTTATTGATTAACTTGTATATTACTTCCAATGTGGACCTTGGGGAGGCTAAAATGGCCTCTGCCTAATTTAGGCCAAGTGTTTGTCTTCACATGGTCAAGATCAGAAAGACCAGGAGAGAAAAGTCTTCTTTGCTCCTTTCTCAGTTGGTAATATCTCTCAGATCACAGTCACCCAGTCACTAGATGTTGATATTGGTATTCTGAAATTGGCACAGGAAAATACTCAAAGCTCCTAAGGAAAAACTTTCACTGTTGCCAAGCTCCAGTGGGTCAGAGAACTCAGGAAAACACAGTTGACTCAAAAAGCCTCTTTCACTATTCCACGGAACTCTGCCTTGTAATACCCACAACTTCCAAAGTAAGAAGTAGCTTTTTAGGACTTTACTTTTGGAACCAAAAACTTAAAATGTTATCTTAATAAAGGTCATGGATGGTCAAAAGGTTAAAGAGGAAAAATGTGGAAATTCAAACCCATGTATACAGTACTCAGTTTAAGGTGTGGAGACTCACAGCCAATAATCAATGTACATTTGAATGTACCCTATTTTAGTGTATCTTACAAATGCACCAACCATGAGTTTTATATGAAAGCATTCCTCAAGAATACTCTTGTGGAAACTTTGCAACTGGTTATGGAAAATCTCCCAACTCTTATGGAGGAAACAGGGTGAATCCAATGGTGACTTCCTCCTTTTCTATGGAAGGGCTTTGAAAGCCATATCCCAATATAATTTGGCAAGAAACAAAAACTAAAAAGAAATAATGAGGACATCATAGTATTCTATCCCAAACTAGGATTATAAACACAAGTCCCTAGGTTCACATTGTTGAACCAAGGTTCAATGGAACAAGGAAGATTGGGTTAAAATATGGATTTGCTAGGAAAAAACAAAACGGAAAGATTTCCCCTTTCCCAATTATACTTAGCATTCTGAATACCAAAACAGGAAAGGCAAAACTGCATGGACAATGGAATTTCATATTATGTGACTGTGGAAATTGAGATCAAGAGGTCAAAATGCGTCTTTACACCTATCCCAGTGAAAAATTCAAATTCAAACCTAATGATTGTTTTAATTGAAATCTCCTTAGAGCTCAAGCAAAGAAAGAAGGGACGTTCCTGTCTCCTGGATTGAAGATATTGCCTCTAATGGATGATTCTCATTGCACTGTGGAACTAGACATTGTAGGTGCTTAGCTCGGCAATTCATCACATTCATATCAATGGGTGTTCATCTCTCTGAATGAAGAGAATAGAAACAGAATTATTTTTGCATGATTTGGAAAATTAAGTCAGTATAGCAGTTCAAGCAAAAATGACATTGAGTATTCTAGTCTAAGAAACAAATCAAAAGCATGGTAGGCATATATTATCTAAGCAATTCAAATGGAACTTCTCAAGCTATGTTGTTAACAACATTTACCCAAGTGTTTAATGATTTATAAAGTGTCAGTTATGATTTCTAGGTAATGGATGGTCAAAAGGTCAAAGATAAAAAGCAGGGAAATTCAGGCCAATGTATAGAGTACTCAATTAAATGTGTGGAGACACATAGTCAATAACTAGTGTGTATTCAAATGCACCCTTTTCCAGTGTAGCTTACGAATCTATCACACATCGGTTTTAAATCCAAACATTTCTCAAGAAAATCTGATGGGTTCCTTTCAACTGACTAAAGGAAAATCTCCACAATTTTATGGAGAACACAAAGTGAATCCAATGGTGACTTCCTCCTTTTCTCTGGGACCGATTTGAAAGATGTAGCCCCAAAAAAGTGGGCAACAAACAGGAGACTAGAGTGAAATCATTAAAGTGTAACAGTGTTCAAATTCACAATAGGATTATAAACACAAGTCTCAGAGTCAACATTGTTCCCCAAACCTTCAATGGAAAAATGAGGATTGGTGTCAAGTATGGATTTACTATGAAAAAAACAAAATAGAAAAAATTTTGAATGAATCATCAAAGATCTCCCTAAGAAAAAATTCCCATGGCCTGATGGACTCATATGTGAATTCTATGAAACATTCAAAGAACAACTAATCCCAATGCCATAAAAGTATTTATCACATAAGCAAAGTTCTACCAAATTCCTTTCATGGCATGAATATGGTACTGATTCCAAAGCCAAGCAGATTGAAAACAGAGAAAGAAAACTACAGAGCAATCTCCTTAATGAACATAGATGCAAACATCTTATATAAAATACTAGAAAGAGGCTCTTTTAAGTAATTAAATTGGTTATTCATTGTTATCAGTTATATATATTATTATCAGTTATTCATCATTATCGCTTATTACCATCAATATAATTAACCATACTAACAAGAAAACCAACAAAATGACATGAGTGTCTCATATCATGACATGAGTATTTTGCATCAAAGGATGCAAAAATCTTTGATGAAATAGAACACTCATTCCTATTAAAAATTCTAAGAAAGTATAAGAATCAAAGGTCTGTTACTAAAGATAATAAATAGTATATATTTAAAACCATCAGTAAACATCATCTACAATGGGAATAAATTAGTACCATTATCACCTCTATTATTTAACATAGTACTAGAAACTGTAGCAGTAGTAATTAGAGAAGAAAAAGAAATTGAAGGTATTAAAATAGGCAATGAGGAGACCAAGCTATCACTCTGCAGATGATATGATGGTCTACTCAAAGAATCCTAGAGAATCAACTAAAAAGGTAGTGAAAATAATCAACAACTTTAGCATAGTTGCAGGATACAAAATAAACCCACATAAGTCATCAGCATTTCTACATATATTCCAACACATCTCAGCAGCAAGAGCAATTCCACTTAAAATCACCCAGACAATATGAAATACTTAGGAATCGGTTTGCCAAAACAAACACAGGAATTATATGAACACAACTACTAAACACTTTCTACACAATTTAAAATCTAGATCTAAACAATTGGAAAAACATTAATTGCTCATGGGTAGGATGAATTAACATAATAAAAATGACCATCCTACTTGACTTAACTTTTACAGGGCTAAACTTGCTAGTAAAAAGGGGATAATCCCACAGAAATCGATGTCTTCAACTGTTTGAGCTTTATTCCCTAAACCAGGATAGATAATTGGTTCAGGATGTCTTCACTACAAGTTCCCAAGGTCTGGTTTAGGTAAAGTATATATTTGGAGGTTTGGCTCAGGTAATGTATATATCTTGGTCTATTTGGCTTAGACTAAGGAACTTCACGCACACAAATGTAACTAAACAACTGTTTACTAGGGATTGGGATGGAGGATAAATATTTAAGAAACAGGGAAAAAGTAACATCTATTACTTCAGGTGTTATCAGAATAGCTTCACCCAGAGGGGAAAGCCCAAATTAGAGACTTTCTTCCTCTAACTACTTCACAAGCTAAACTGTATCTTTGCATTAAGCAATATCAAGTACAAGATGGCTAAGAGAGGCTTAGTTGAAGATCTGTAGATGTTTAAGGTTTTGCTGAGACACTGCAGGCAGGATTTCTCTGCATCAGTATTAGAATCAGTGTTGGCTAGGCAGTCTTGATGATTGTCTATATGGGTAAATAGAAATAATCCACCTGCTCTTCAGGTCAGAGATAAGCTAGACTTAAAGAGAAGTAGCAATCCTATGGAGAGAAATAGCAATCCTACCCCTTCTTCCACCCAGCACCCTATTGATGGTGTCTTGTTATTTTTAAAAATAATAGAGGCTGATATTATGAGGATAACTAATATTTTATTTAGGCCCATGTTGGTAGAATAAAATTGACCACACGCCTGTAAAAATTTCAAATTGTTGCCCCAGCCATTACATTCAGTACCTTACCTCATATTTTCTACGTCCCCCAGAGAGCTCGCTTAGGTAGCCCAGCGCACCTCCAATGACCCCCAGAGTCTTATATCATTCTCTTATATCATCACACTTCCTGTCTGCCTCCATTGTTTACAAGAGGAATCGTGGGAAATATAGTTTCCAAAGTCCCCTAAACGTCCACAGGAAATTTGTCATATATCTACATATCTTAAGGCTCAAATGAGCCCCAAATACCTCTAAATGGAACCCCAGAACTTATTTAAATAACACAGTCTCAAACACTTTTCATGAATAATTTTTTCTTCTTTTCAAATATTCATGGTGTAGATTCTCTGCAGTGTATCTTTGCATTCACTCTTTGGTCATTTACAAACCTGATTCTTCTGAAGTCATGGTATCCCCTTCTATCATGGTTGTAATGTATCACCAGAAAATTAATGGTGGTGTTGATGAGATGGGCTCTTTCTATCAGGAAAAATTTGGATCCTTAAAATTGCTTTCTATTTCCTTCAAACTCAGTGACCTTTTCCTAGTAAATTCTGAATACAAGTCATTGGCCATCTGTCTTATTTAGCAAGATATTTAATCATATACAATCTGGGTCCTATACTTTTTTTCATTGTTTTTGTTTCTCTATTTTAAATGACTAGGCAATCTTTTCAGAATGACTGTGGATTGGGTGAAAAGGGAACAATTGAAAGTTCAAGAGCTTGATCATGACCAAATAGAGGACACAAAGAGATGTCTCTTCATTAGGAAATATGTTTTCTACTTGAACTAAGGAAATTTTTCACGGTACATGATGCTTTCCTCAAATGAGCCACAAAACTATTAGTGTTATAATATTACCATTGTTGCTGCAATAACTACACACACATGTTTATTTGATATTTATGATATTTTGTATAGGAAATTCTAATTATATCCACCCCAAATAAAAACCATGGTATCAATCTTCAGGAATTAGTGGCCTCTGTTTTATAATGAGAATTATTTGTTCTTAGCTACATAGGAACAAAAAATTGAAGCTAGTATTGAGCTAATCTATTCAGTTAAAAAAGCAATAAAGTTGAATTACTTAAAAGGACTACAATAGTCTGTGAAACCTATCAGTATTTTAGAATATATTGCCCTTACATCTAGCCAAAGAGGTGTTATAGAAGACACATTTTTAGAGAGGGAGGAATTGGAGGAATCCTTTACCCATCTTCCAGTTTTAGAACTCTGATTCTTCAAAGTTCCAAACTTAATCTCTTGGCTTCAATGATTCTAAGACAAAAACACTAGTTTCTTCCTCCAGCCTTTACCCAAGGTCTATTATCTTATTACCTACATATCTTAAAAAGATAAAAATGAGAAAGAACTCAACTCATCACATGGTAGAGCTCTTAGTTTATATCAGATATTTTCTTTCCCCCTGTCTCGTGTGAGGAAGACAGATAGTATCAAAAGAGTGCTGGACATGAGATCAGGAAGTCAAGTCTGCTACTTGTTAGCTGGGACAATTAAGTGGCATGGTGAATAGGATGGTGGCTATGGAGTTAGGAAAACATCTTGTATTCAAATCTCAGGCGCTTACTAACTGCCATCCTGGTCATGTCACATAGCCCTGTTTCTCCTGATCTTATCATCTGAAAATGCATTAGAGCAGAATTTGGAAAACTACTCTCACATCTTTGCCAGGAAAACGCAAAATTGGGTCACAAAAAGAAATAAAAAAACTGAACAATGAATATGTTCCCAGCTATTTAAGTTTTTTTTTTATCCTGGTTTCAATTTATCTCTAAAACACAATAAGTATAACACCTGACGGTTTTTTTGGAAAAGTCAAATGAGAACACTTTTATATGAAGGGTTCCCTCTTATTTTCCTTTATGTCTTTAAGAAGTAATGAAGAGACATCTAAGAAGACCTGCATGAGCTTATTTAGTGTGGAAAGAATAGAACCAATAGAATATACATTCAAAAATAATTTTGTAAATATAAAAAAATTTGAGAGGTTTAGGAACTCTGGTGATCATCAATATTTCTAGAAGTCTCATGATCAATTCCTATATGAAGTTTGCTCATCTATGGAGAGAAAATAGAAATGAAATAAGAATAATTCAGCTCTCCTTCCTCAAAGTTTATATTGTCTTATATTAGTTATTTCTTTCCCCACAAATAACATCAAACCAAGAAATAAGCAAACAAAAATCAGCTTTTTATCCTTAGCTTCAACTTATTTCAACCATGTACTGTGCCTATATATCCATCCTTCATAAATTACCCTTGCTTTAAAAACACATTTCAGAAATTTTAGTAGGTGAATTCCCCATACAACTATAGTTTTATCTCTATGTAATTTGTCTTTTAATTTTTTCCTTAATGGAATTTTTCTACTTTGTGCTGATCCTAAGCAAATAAAAGCAAGCATAATCTTTTCTTTCCAATTCAAAAAGGATGGATAGGGGGCAGCTGGGTAGCTCAGTGGAGTGAGAGTCAGGCCTAGAGACAGGAGGTCCTAGGTTCAAACCCGGCCTCAGCCACTTCCCAGCTGTGTGACCCTGGGCAAGTCACTTGACCCCCATTGCCCACCCTTACCAATCTTCCACCTATGAGACAATGCACCGAACATAAGGGTTTAAAAAAAACATACTATTAAAAGTTTCTATAATAATCACAAAGGTAGAAAAATGTAAAAAAAAAAAGGATGGATAAAAAAGGCATTTTATATTCAACAATTGTCATAACATTTATCTTTACTAAGAAATCATTAACATATATTGAGCTATTTTATCTAAAATGAGGAGTAATAGCTGGGTTTAAAAAGCATCTCTTTTTGCTAGTAGGGGAATTAAAAGAACTATGTGGAGGGGAAAATTAAAGTTTTAATTGAAAGGCAGACTCCAAAAGGAATAGGGAAGAAATAAAAAACACAGGGATTAATTTTTTATTGTACAATTATATTTAATCTTTTACTTTCTGTTTTGAACATGATACATAATTTATAAAACACTATTAAGCTTTGATGTAGATATAGCTAAATATTTTATTCGACAACTCAGAAGGAATAGTTGAATTTAGCCTAATTTAATGTGGACATTTTTCTCTGACTTCAATAGTTATATTCAATTTTAATCCCATTATTAAAAGATCTATTTCTTAGGGTACTACTGACTATGGAGAGAAACTATTTTGCTCAACAATTACAATTATTATTTTTCAAATTATTTTTTTATTTTGAATATTTTCTCCTAGTTACATATTTCATGTTCTTTCCCTCTCCCCCAACCCTAACCTCTCTTAGCCGATGCACAATTCCACTGGGTTTTACACGTATCATTGATCAAAACCCAATTCCATATTATTGATAGTTGGACTAGAGTTCTCATTCAGTGTCTCTACATCCCCAATAATATCCCCAACAGCCCATGTGTTCTAGCAGTTGTTTTTATTCTCTGTTTCTCCTCCCACAGTTCTTCCTCTGAATGTGGATAGTTTTCTTTCTCATAAGTCCCTCAGCTTTGCTCTGGATCCTCCCATTGCTGCTAGTAGAGAAGTCTGTTATGTTCGATTGTACCATAGTGTATCAGTATCCCTGTACAATGTGCTCCTGGATCTGCTCCTTTCACCTGCATCAATCCCTGGAGATCATTTCAGTTCACATGGAATTCCTCCAGTTCTTTATTCCTTAGAGCACAGTAGTATTCCATCGCCAACAGATACCACAATTTGTTCAGCCATTCCCCAATTGAAGGAAATTCTATTATTTTCCAATTTTTGCCACCCCAAAGAGCGAGGCTATAAATATTTTTGTACAAGTCTTTTTCCTTATTATTTCTTTGGGGTAAAATCCAAGCAGTGCTATGGCTGGATCAGGCAGATAGTCTTTTAAAGCCCTTTGAGCATAGTTCCAAATTGCCATCCAGAATGATTGGATCAGTTCACAACTCCACCAGCAATGCATTAATGTTCCAATTTTGCCACATCCCCTCCAACATTCATTACTCTTCTTTGCTGTCATTTTAGCCAATCTGCTAGGTGTGAGGTGACACCTCAGAGTTGTTTTGATTTGCATTTCTCTAATTATTAGAGATTTAGAACACTTTCTCATGTGCTTATTGATAGTTTTTATTTCTTTGTCTATTCACTTCCCTTGCCTATTTATTGATTGGGAGATGGCTTGATTTTTTTGTACAACTGATTTTGCTCCTTGTTCATTTGAGTGATGAGACTTTTATCTGAGTTTTTTGTTATAAAGATTTTTTCCCCAATTTGTTGCTTCTCTTCTAATTTTGGTAGCATTAGTTTTGTCTGTACAAAACCTTTTTTAGTTTAATATAGTCAAAATTATTTATTTTACATTTTGTGATTTTTTCTAAATCTTGCTTGGTTTTAAAATCTTTCCCTTCCCATACATTTGACAAGTATACTATTCTGTGCTCACCCAATTTACCTATAGTTTCCTTCTTTATAATCAAGGCATTCATGCACTCAGAGTTTATCTTGGTATAGGGTGTGAGGTGTTGATCTAGGCCCAATTTCTCCCATGTTCTTTTCCAATTTTCCGAGCAGTTTTTGTCAAATATCGGGTTTTGTCCCAAAAGCTGGTTCTTTAGGTTTACTGAAAGCTGTCTTGCTGAGGTTGCTTAACCCTGGTCTATTCCGCTGATCCTCCTTTCTATCTCTTTGCCAATACCATATTGTTCTGATTACTACTGCTTTGTAGTACACTTTAAGATCTGGTACTAGTAGGCCACCTTCCTTCATATTTTTTTTTTCATTATTTCCTTTGATATTCTTGGTCTTTCGTTCTTCCAAATGAACTTTGTTATAGTTTTTTTTTTCTAATTTAGTAAAAAAGTTTTTTGGTAGTTTGATAGGTATAGCACTAAATAAGTAAATTAATTTGGGTAGGATGGTCATTTTTATTAAGTTAGCTCATCCTAACCATGAGCAATTAATGTTTTTCAAGTCGTTTAGATCTAGTTTTTTTTTCTTGTAAAAATGCCTTTTATTTTATTTTATTTTTATTTTTTTTACATTTATTAATATTCATTTTTAACATGGTTACATGATTCAAGCTCCTCCTTTCCCCTTCAACCCCCCCCCC